>NC_080420.1:61307681-61590181 GCF_029873635.1 Malania oleifera
GAAAGATTGAAATCACAAAGATGATGAAAGAACAAGATTGAAAACTAAAATAATTATATTTTTTTTAGGACATTCTAAATGTAAGTACTTCAAAGTTAATCTCAAATATAAAGTGGTTTGAAGCTCATAAAAATTCAAGAATATATTTTTATATATATACTCTAAAGAATATTTCTTAAATCAATAAAAAGAAAGGGTTTAAGAAAAGAAAACTTTTTGAAATAATGAAGGGCCAGGCGACTGCCATGATGAGGCAGGCGACTGCCACATTAAGAAAATGGTTTTTCAAATAGTCAGTGGCTAGACAGGCAACTGCCCAAACTGCTAGGCGCCTGCGTGAACAAGCCACGCGACTGCCTTGGTTCTAGCAAGCGACTACCAGCATTCTGTGTTGAGAGAGTGCTCTGTGACAGGCGACTGCCACTCGAATGTTGGCATTAATTCTCTCAATGGGAAGATTTTTTAAACCATATTTTTGAATATATTTATTTCAAATATTTGGAAATGATTTTTAGGAATCTTTCGGAGTAATGGATGGCTTCTAAAAATATCTATAAATAGTCAAAAGCTTCAAAGGTTTGATACATGATTATTGAGGCAATATTGAAAGGTTTTTGAAATTAAGAAATTCTCAAAATTTTTCAGATCCAGCAATCTTCAAAGTTTTTAGATCCAGCAGTCTTCAAAGTTTTTAGATCAAGCAACTTTTCAAAGGTTTTTAGATCAAGTGATCTTCAAGTATTCAAATTTCTCAAAGGATTTAAAACTCTCTTGTGCTTAAAATTCGGATCTACTATTGATTTATACTCTGAAGTAGAGTTTTTAAAAATCAGAATCTTTCATTTTCTTTGAAAAATTATTTGGTAATTCATACTACATATTGAGCTTCAAATTTCTTATATTTGAATTACCTTAGAGTATAAGTGAGCTGATCATTGTACTAATTTACTCTGTTGTAAGAGTTTTCTTTTGTACACAAAATTTCTTTATCATTATTCTTAGAAGATTTAGAGCAGTTGAATCATTGGACCATACAAGGGATTGTTGTTTGGAGAGGTGGGCTCTAGCCTAACAAAAGGAGTGGTTGTAAGTAGGTATTGTTCCACCAAGTAACGAAACTAATATATTGGAATCCTTGGGTGTTTTGCCAAAGGCAAGGATGCAGGCTGTGTTGAAGCCGAACCTCGTAAAAATCTTGTGTCTTTCTCTCTGCTTCACTTACTATTGCTATATGATTTAAAAGTGCAGGTTGCAGGTTCTTAAGTGAGAAAGAAACAAAGGTACTTGATATTTAGAAAGTACGTTTTGATTAATCGTTTGTGGAAATCCAAAAAGGGAGTACCTTGGTTAATCTGCGGAAATCTTGATCAAGTAAAGTGCATACTGAGAGTTTATTGGGAAATCAACAAAAGCTCTAATATTCTTGGTTTCATTAATTGACTTGTTAATTTAAATTTCAGTATTTTTAAGTGTGGTTATTGTGTATACATTTTGTTTTCTGGTTAATTAAAATCAAAGTCTTAAAAATCATTAAAATTTAAAAGAATCTAATTCACCCCCCCTCTTGGAAAGTTATTCCTCATTTCAATTGGGAAGAAGAATAATTGTGACACAGGCCTTATACTGAGTGCAGCAAATTTTCACATATATTGTTACATAAATTGAGTGTTTGATCTTGCTGTGATTGATTGTAATTGTTTCTAAGATTTACAACTTTAAAGAACTAATCCTAAAGGGACTATTTTTTCAAAAATTCCAATTCACCCCCTCCCCCCCCCCCCCCTCTCGGGAAGCTATTCCTCATTTCAATTGGTATCAGAGCCTAGTTATAGTAATTCCTAACAAAAAAATTATAAAAAGATCAAATGGCAAATATAGGAGTAGCACCCTTTGGTGAAGGCCAATCCTCAACTCGTTCACCAATTTTTTGTGGACATAATTATACATTTTGGAAAAAGAGAATGCAAATCTATCTCCAACACATGGATTGGAAAGCATGGAAAGTAGTTATGGATGAAGACCTTATTCCCACTGAAATAGTTGATGGAAAACAGATTCCAAAAGAAAAAAGGGATATGATCGATTCATACTATAAAATGCTTCAAATCAATTCAAGTGTTATAAATGTTTTATACTGTGCCTTAGATGCTAACGAATTTAATAGGGTCATGGCATGCAAGACAACTAAAGAAATATGGGACAAATTAGAAGTGACACATGAAGGAACTATTGATGTTAGAGACAATAGGATAGACATGTTAACAAGTGAATATGAAGCATTTGAGATGAATTATGATGAAACAATATCAAGTATGTACACCAGATTTACCCACATAATAAATTCCTTAAGTGCCTTAGGGAAAACTTATACTACCTACGAAATGATTAGAAAAATCCTAGGAGGCCTTCCCTCAATATGGGAACCAAAGGCTACAACTATCACTAAAGGTAGAAACCTTAAGGCTACTTCTTTAGATGAACTCTTAGGTTCACTTCTTACCTATGAAATGGCCTCAAAAGAAAGGAATCCTGAACCAAAGCATAAAAGATCCATTGCACTAAAAGCGTCTAGCCACAGCTCTAGTGAAGAAGAAAGTGAAACAAGCGACTTAGATCAAGATGAATTAGCATTCATTACCAAGAGACTAGGCAAATTCTACAGAAGGAATAAAAGGTTTCCTAGAAAGTTCAATAAAAAGAAACTTGAAAAAGGAGAGACAAGCAGGAAAGAAAATAAAGGTAAGAATGAACCACGAATATGCTATCATTGCAAGAAACCAGGGCATATCAAACCGGACTATCCGTTGCTCAAGAAAGACAAGAAGAAAAAGAAGGAAGCTATGAAGGCTACTTGGAATGACTCAAGCTCAAGCGAAACAGAAAATGAAACAAGGGGACAAGAGATGGCAAATATATGCTTCATGGCGAATGATGAAGAGGTAAATTCTTACTACTCTTCAAGTGAATCTCAAAATGAGTCTTGTGATGAGTCATGTGATAGTTTGCCTTCTTATAAGGAATTACAAGTTGAGTTATTCTCACTACATAAAAGATTTATAAAAATTTTCAAGAGAAATATAACTTTGAAAGATCAAAATAAAGAACTAGTGAAGCAACGTGAATCATTCAAAGCTATTGAAGAAGAAAAAAATTGTTGTATTAAGAAGTTGGAAGAAGAAATATATGTAACAACTCAAGAGTTAGACAAAACTCATAAAGATAATTTGACTAAAAAAGATCTAGAAGTAAATGAACTCAAAAAGGCAGTAAAGGATAAAGAAAAAATTATCTGTAACTTTACCAAAGGAAAAGAAAACTTTGAAAAGATGATTGGACAGCAAAGGCTTCATGGGAATAAAAAAGGAATAGGCTATAATGGTAAAGAAAATAAAAGGAACAAAAAGCTATACATGGGATACTTTGTTAAGGAAGCTAAGTATTATGCTAGCACTTCATCAAACAACAAACATGAACACACCACTTGCTATATGTGCAAGACTAAAGGTCATGTAATGTTTAATTGCCCATTAAAAAGAAAGTATGTTAAAGTTCAAGGAGAATGGAAAGCCAATAATGGAACTAACAACAAATAAAGAAATTCAAAAGAATTTGGGTTCCAAAAACTAACACATAGTATCCCTCATTGTAGGTTTGCTTTAAGACAACAACGTCAACGAATAAATGGTACTTGGACAGCGGGTGCTCAAGGCACATAACCAGTGACAATACCAAGTTCACTACATTAAAACAAAAGGATAGGGGATACGTCACTTTTGGCGACAATGCCAAAGGTAAAATTATTGGCATTAGAAAAATTGATAAAGAACCTTCACTCACTATAGATAATGTGCTATTAGTAGAAGGATTAAAACATAACCTTTTAAGTATTAGTCAATTAAGTGACAAAGGGTTCGAAATAATCTTTATGAAAGAAAAATGTGTTATCCAAAATCCTAAGAACAAAGAAACTCTATTTATAGCTTATAGAATAAATAATGTCTATTGCATAAATCTTGAGAAATTAGTAAATCAAAACATAACTTGTTTGACAGCAATGAATGAAGTAAGTTGGTTATGGCATATGAAACTAGGACATGCAAGCATGGACCTACTATCCAAATTATCTAAGAAAAATCTTGTAAAAGGACTACCAAATACTAAATTAATAAAAGACAAGATGTGTGATGCATGCCAAAAGGGAAAACAAGTAAAAACAAGCTTCAAAAAGAAAAAAATACATATCCACCAAAAGACCTCTTGAACTCTTGCACCTATACTTATTTGGTCCAACTAGAACCTTAAGCCTAGGAGGTAAACAATATGCTTTTGTAATAGTGGATGATTATTCAAGATTCACTTGGGTATTATTCCTAGCAAACAAAGATGAAGCCTATGACATGCTTATTACATGGTGTAAGAAATTACACAATGAAAAGGGCTATAATATAACAAACTTTAGGAGTGATCAAGGTAGGGAATTTAAAAACAAAAATGTTGAAAAGTTCTGTAATGAATATGGAATAAACAATAATTTTTCCGCACCTAGGACTCTAAAACAAAATGAAGTTGTAGAAAGAAAAAATAGAACTCTACAAGAAATGGCAAGAACAATGCTGAATAAAAAATAATCTACCAAAATACTTTTGGGCAGAAGCTGTAAATACAACATGCCACATTATAAAGAGGGTATCGATAAGATCAAAAATGGACAAAACACCATATGAACTTTGGAAAGGTAGAAAACCTAATATTTCCTACTTTCGTGTATTCGGATGCAAATGTTTTATCCTTAACACTAAAGATGATTTAGGAAAGTTTGATGCAATATCTGATGAAGGTATTTTCCTAGGGTACTCTATAAATAGTAAAGCTTATAGGGGTTATAATAAAAGAACCTTTACTATTATGGAATCAATACACATAACATTTGATGAATCAAACAATCATGACAATAAAAATGAGAATGATGAAAAAGAAGATACTCCACAAAAAGAAGAAGATTTTGAAATAAAAGAAGAAAACAATAATGATGCTCCAAATAAAAACCTTATACAAAATTTGAAGCTTCCTTAAGGATGGAGATACGATAAAAATCACCCAAAAGAACAAATTCTTGGTGAAACATCAAAAGGAATAACCACTGGAGCCTCATTAAAAAACATTTGTAATCATTATGCTTTCTTGTCTCAAGATGAACCCGAGAATATAGAAGAAGCCTTAAAAGATGACCCTTGGATCATAGCTCTGTAGGAGGAACTAAATCAATTTGAAAGAAGTCAAGTATGGAAACTTATACCTAAACCCAGAGACAAGTCAATCATAGGAACTAAATGAGAGTTTTGAAATGAAAAGGATGAAACTGGAGTAGTTGTAAGAAATAAAGCAAGGCTTGTAGCACAAGGTTACAATCAAGAAGAAGGCATTGATTATGAAGAAACCTTTGCCCTTGTAGCAAGAATGGAAGCAATAAGAATGCTTCTTGCCTATACAACCTATAAAGACTTCAAATTATACCAAATGGATGTAAAAAGTGCATTTCTAAATGGTTATATTAATGAAGAAGTTTATGTTAAACAACCTCCAGGTTTTGAAGACTCTAAAAATCCAAATCATGTATTTAAGCTAACTAAGGCCCTATATGGATTGAAATAAACTCCTAGAGCTTGGTATGATAAGCTAAGCAAATTTCTACTCCAACATAATTTTTCAAGAGGAAATGTAACGACCCAAAAAATAAATAAATAAATAAATAAAATAAAAAAATTATTAATTAAAAAAAAATTTATTATTATTATTAATTAATTATTATTAAGAAAATTAATTAAATTAATAAATTTAAGGATTTTGGATATATATATATATATATATATAAAACTATATATGTAACTATATATATAAATAACTACATAAAAGTAACTATATATATATATATATATATATATATATATATATTAAAGAATGGATAAAGGAGAAAGAAAGGATAAAGGAAAGAAGAAGAAAAAAAAAAGAGAAAAGAAAAGAAAAAAAAATGAAAACTTAGTGTGTAAGTTTTCTTGCTGGAACAAAACAGAAGGAAAGAGGAGAAAAAAAAAAAAATTTCACGCGCACAGAACAGATAAGAAAGGAAAGAAAGAAAGAGAAAGAAAAAAAATTAAATATATTCTCTCACTCTCCACTCCTCTTTCTTATACGATTTTACGGCTGATTCTCGCCCAATTGGAAATCCGAAGATATCACCGAACTCCATTCTTCGCCACTGACATATCTACCGAAGTGGATTTGTCGTAGGAGTAACGTGGAAATATCTCGTGGGGTAAGCCAAATTCTCATTCTTATCTCAATTTTTCCTAAATTTTAAGCCAAATGGGCGATCGGACACCACCACGAGAATCTAGGGATGATTCTCTACAAGTCTAGCGGAGTGAAATTCTCGTGGGGTTATTGTAGAAATAGTCTAAAATTAGGATAAATGTGTTATTTAGAAATTAATTATCATTTAATTATTATAAATTAGGAAATGTTAAAATAATATTTTATTGGGGTTGATTTGATTGAATCAGGGTTCGGGTGAGCGTCGCGGGTATAAGTTTGGGAGCCCTGCAAGCGTAATTCAGGGAATCAGGTAAGGGGGAATAAAATTATATCAGTATTTTATTAAAGTGAACCAATTATTTACGAGCATACGAAATTTATTATTTATTTATATGATTTTCAGAATAGTTTGATTATTGGAAAAAAAAAATGATTATTTGGTTTACGGTTATATTTGGGATAATTGTTTATGATATTAAATTCATGTGACATGGGAGTAATTTTCCTAATAAATTGGATATGAATTACTGTGGTATTTGGGTTTGCATGTGGGGGTGTTTGAAATGATTATGGTAAGATGAATGAGTTGTTATGTTTGATTCCTGTGTGGAAATGATTTAATGCGTTTGTGTGAACTAACTGTGTGGTTATTCGTATGCATCTCAATATAACGTTGGAATGAGGAGGTTGTTATATTGCCTATATATAAATGATGATGTGACGTTGGCTGGTCGAGGAGCTCGTCATATCGTTATTTATATGGGGTAGGACATTGGTAGGTCGAGGAGCTTGTTCTACTGATGTATGACGGGTAGGTCATGGGGATTGGATACTGGTGAATAATGGCGCCTGTGTGGGCTATGTTATATACCCTATGTGGGTAGTGGTGCCTGTGTGGGCCACGTTATATCCTGTGTGGATAATGGCGCCTGTGTGGGCCATGTTATGTACCCAGTGCGGTTAGTGGTACCTGTGTGGGCCACGTGTAGATAAGAAGTACGTAGGTGCCTGTGTGGGCCACGTACTGACATGTACGCAGTTGCTCTGTGTGGGCCACGTACTGAGGACATTGGAAGATGAAGTATGAGATGCATGATTCCTGTGTGGATGTGTTGTGTGCATGTGAATTTAATTATAGCATAAAAATAAAGGTATAGCATATTGTGAATGCATGTGTGTGCATGCGGCGAGGTAAACATAGCACCGGGAGCTTGCTGAGAAAGGCGAGTGCTCTGTTAGGTAGTTTCTTGGTATCAGTGCAAAGGGATGCTACTTGTATGGGTGGGTAGACATCCCGATCCTCGGAAACCTTCGCCTTTAAAATAATAATTATCTGTGGACTAGCGGCGAGGTAATACTTCACCTAAGGGCTTATTGAGTAAGGTGAGTGCTCTGGTAGGTAGTTTTTAGTACCAGAGCAGAGGGAAGCTACTTGTATGGGCGGGTAATCTTCCCTATCCTTGGGGACTTTCGCTTGCATAAAAATTATATACTTGTGCATATTGAATGTGTGTGTGATATTGGATGTCGGGAATGTTATTAATGGTACATTTTCTCAGTTGTTATTGATGTTATATAAGAAGCAGTTTATTTTGAGCTATAAATATTAAAACTCATTTGTCACACACTGTTATAATTTATTCCACCCTTACTGAGAAGTGTCTCACCCTAGTGGATTAACAATTTTTCAGGTTCTTCTGGAGACCGGGTTTGAAGGCCTAGGCTGGGACTGTTTGTGATAGTTTCTTTTTGGGGTATTGTGAGATACTAATATATGTATAGATATATTTGTACGGAATTACGTTTTAAATGCTGGTTGTGGATACAGATATTTGGATGTTATAGTGTTGATTTTTTGTTGTTATATAGAACTCTGGTATTTATTTGAGGTTATTTATTCATGTGCCGCTGCGTGTATGTTAATTATGGTATCAAATACAGGTGATTGAAACACCTGGCACTCGGGCCCCACTTGGCGGGTCGGGGCGTCACAGGAAAGATAGACAACACTTTATTTATAAAAACCAAAGATAATAATATGCTTATAGTACAAATTTATGTTGATGATATTATATTTGGAGCTACTTAGGAAGACTTGTGTAATGAATTTGCTACAACTAGGCAGAGAGAGTTTGAAATGAGCATGATGGGAGAATTAAATTACTTTCTAGGTTTGCAAATCAAACAAGCTAAAAATGGAACTTTCATAAATCAAACTAAGTATATTAAAGACATGTTAAAGAAGTTTGATATGGAAGAAAGTAAACCCATAGGAACTCCCACGAGCACTTCAACAAGTCTAGAAAAGGATGAAAAAGGGAAATAAGTTGATACCAAGCATTATCAAGGTATGATAGGGAGCTTACTTTACTTAATAGAAAGTAGACCAGATATAATGTTCAGTGTGTGTATGTGTGCTAGGTTCCAATTGGCTCCTAAGGAATCAAATCAAACAGCAGTAAAATGGATCCTTAGATATTTGCTAGGCACACTAGACTTAGGGTTATGGTATCCAAAAGGAACCAATTTCGAAATGATGAGTTATTCAGATGCAAATTATGCATGATGCAAAATAGATAGAAAAAGCATAAGTGGGACTTGCCACTTCTTAGGACACTCACTAGTTTCATGGTTTCAAAGAAACAAAATTCCGTAGCATTGTCTACAGCTGAAGCAGAATACATAGCAGCTGGGAGCTACTGTGCTCAAATTTTATACATGAAACAAAAATTAAGGGATTTCAAAATTCAATATCAAACAATCCCCATAAAATGCGATAATACAAGCATGATAAATATTTCAAAGAATTCGGTATCACATTTAAGAACTAAACATATTGATATACGTCATCATTTTTTAAGAGATAATGTAGACAAGAAAGAAATAGTTCTTGAATTTTTCAATACTCATACTGAATTAGCTGATATATTTACCAAACCATTAGCTAAGGATCAATTTGTATTTATTTGATGAGAATTAGGCATGTTACATACAAGAGAAGTTAACTAAAAAGGAAGAAGTTCAGTTGGTCAGGACAGACGACTGCCAGTGAGCTAGCAGACGACTGGCAGGCTACTGTCTGTGGACAGGCGACTATCCAATTAGTGATCACGGCGGGTGGTGTTCCTTTCACTTAAAAACATGCTTTTTAAACCCTACAAATGACTATCCATTCGTCTTCCCGTCCCTAAAACATCTTCTCTTCTCTTTCTTCACAGTTTTTTCACTCCCAAGCTATACACAACAATCATCCATCACACATCTCCTCCAAACATATCTAGGGTTTCTGCATTTCAATTGGTTCATCAAGATGGCTTGTACCAAAACTGTGGGAAAGAAGGACAAAGCCTCCTCGTCTTCTTCAAAGCCTACAAGCAACGATGACATAGAAAAATGGCAGGTCTCTTCACATGCGAAATCATTATATCAGAATCACATATCTGTAATTGAACCAATGTTCTGTAAGATTTTAGATGTTGCTTTCTTTGAAGAAAATTTTCCTGAAATTAATGAAATATTCAAAGCTATAGGATGGGATAAGTTCATTCTTCATCAAGTGAAAGGGTATTACCCAGATCAGATTAAGATTTTTTATTCTAACTTGGTGAAGAAGGAAGATGAAATTACTTCTGAGATTTATGGTCAAAGGATTAAACTTGCCCCACACTCATTACGGAAAATTCTTCATATCAAGCATGAAAATTTTGAGTGTACTCCAGTTGAGAAGCAATGGACCATGGATCAAGGATTTTCACCACAAGAATTTCTGCCTCTTGTGATGAATGATGCACCTGTGTATTTTGGACATCCTCCACCATATAACCAGCTTAATCTTCAAGCACAAATCTTGCATAAGATCATTGGATACAATATAATTCTGAGGTCTAGGTCCTTTGATCATGTATCATTTTTTTATTGTTTTATTATGTGGTGCTTGCTAAAAGGGAAGAAATTAGACTTATCCAGTATTATATACTGAAGTGGATGGTGATGAAACTTGAATCTCCTAGAATTGGGCTTCCATACGGCGGTATTCTTTGCTTAATCTTTGCCCATTTTCAAGTCCTCTCTCCAACTTCAAAAATAGTAAAAAGAACCCATTACCATGTTTTCTCTTCTACTACAATGAAATGAATGGGTTACAAAAAGTATACCGAGGGTTGGATGTTCTGGGGCAATAGACCAGCAAAACCTGCACATGAAGAAAGGAATCCAGCTCCTAAAAAAGCTGATATGCCACCTTGGTTTGTTCCATTTTATCATAATTATACTAGCTTTAGTTCTGAAATGCGAGAAAACTTTGTTTCTCTTCAAGATAAACTCTCAACCATTGATGAAAAGTATACCTCATTAGACAATCGTATTGCTAAGATAGAGCATCATGTCATTAAACATGACACTAATTCAGATAATGAGGATAGTAAAAATTCTAGTGAGGAAGAAGCTGAAGATGAAGAAGGTGAAGGAGAAGAAGAAGAAGAAGAAGAAGAAGAAGAAGAAGAAAATGTAGGAGATGATAAAGAAGCCACTAAAGAAGAAGAAGAAGAAGAAGAAGCAGACTCACACCAATCCAAAGGAAAAGGAATTGCTGAAGACAGCGACACTAACTCTGATATATAGACTTTTGTTGCTATTTTTGCTATTCTTTATGCTACACGTGCTTAAATTCTGAATGTATTTTGTTTTTGCTATAAAAAAGGGGAGTATGTGTAAGAAAAGACTATGAGTCTTTATATGTATTTGTTTCTAGCTCTGAAACCCTGAACTTTTGAAATGCTTTGTTATCAATTTAATGTATTATAAGTTCTAATGTTAACGATAACTCTAAAAACTTTGCAACTTCTAACCTTATGAATTACAAGAAATTATTGAGTATGCTGATTGATAGGGGGAGTATTATGAGTTATCACTTGAGAATAATCCCTAATCAATTGATGTTAATACATTGACACTGGTATCACATATACTCAAATTGATATTTTCTCTTGATCATTATATACTAAAATTATATTTTTTGATTGATGTCAAAGGGGGAGAAGTGTTTAGCAAAAATTGAGCTTGAACTTAAGCTTGAACTTGAAATAAGCTTGAACTTGAAATGAGCATGAATGATGTGTGTTTTTAAAATAAAAAAATGAGCATGATTGATGAAATTAATATTGATTCTATTAAGATGAAGCTTAATGAAAGGGGAAGTCTTTTTTAGGCTCACTTAAAATTTTCGCTTCTTGTTTGTCATCATCGAAAAATGGGAGATTGTTGGCCTTACAAGGCTTAATACCCTATTTTAATGCTAACAAACAAGTAGGACTTAACATGCTTCGGTTGAGTGTTATATTTCTCAAGAATGAATGTTGAAAGTACTCTTGTAGCATGGATCAAAGTCTGATAGTATGGATCAAAGTCTGAAGACCATAAGAGCATGATGATTAAAGAAGATCAACATGAGAGCTCAAAGTCTCAGTCAATGATGAAATATCAAAAGGATTTAAAGAGATGAAAACTCAGAGAATTCTGAAAGATCAGAGACTAGCAACAAAGAAAGGTCAGGGCAAAGAAGAATTTGTAAAGTTTTTAGGACAAGTCTTTGTAAGTACTTTAAGTTTATTCAAGTATGAAGTTTTCATTTTGAAGCTCATTAGGCAAAGAAACTTAGAGACCTTAAAGATAAAAACTTGGAACATGTTCTTAAAGTTAAAACAAATCTACATTCCAAGCAACAATGAGAGAGAAATCAAAAATTGACTAGAAAAGAAAAATAGTAAGTGGACAGATGACTGTTTGTTAATAGAGAGACGACTGGCTAAATTAACAAGGCTTAAAACTGAAACACAGAAGCCTGATAGACGACTATCAAGGCTCTGACAGATGACTATCAGTGAAAAGTGAGAAGACTGTGTAGGTTTCACCAGATGATTGTCCACCTTCTATGTTACTGAAAGGCTTAAAATTACACATGGACAGACGACTTTCACCTCATATTCTAGTGACAGACGACTGCCACTCAAGGGACAAACGACTGCCACCTTTTTGCCTATGTTTTTATAGTTATATTAAATGAACAAACAACTGCTAGGACTTCACAGTCGTCTACCTCACGGATTTTTTCTATTTTCCAACGGATATAATTTTTGAAATTCAAATATTTGGAAACTCAAAAATGTTTAATATAAGGAAAAAAGTCTGAGTATTCTTGGGGAATAAGCAAGAAGGTTTTCTACATCTATAAATACCCCTAAGACACATTGATTTCAACACCAACATCATTAAGAAATCATATTTTGCTGCCATACTCTCTCTCATTCTGAATTTCTGAAAGTATTTCAAATTGCTTTCATCCTTGCTCGAAATTAAGAGAAGTTTTTGCTGAATCTCTCACTGTGTTTGGTCATTGAGTTGCTAATTCTTTCATTGAAAGATACTTACGGTGATAAATTTCTAAGAACTTCATTCTGAAATTCATATTCTGAATTTAATGAAGTGCATAAGTGTTTCAAATTTGTACTAATCAGCTCTTTGAGGAGCAAGTTCTTGTACATCTTGTTTTCTATCTTTGTAACAGGATTTGTTGATGATTTGAGTATTGAATCGTTGGACCAAACAAGGGGAGATTGTTTGGAGAAGATGGGCTCTAGCCTTACCCAAGGAGTTCTTGTAACTGGTTTTGTTCTGGCTCATAAAGGAATGGTAATAGGGAATCCTTTAACGGTTTTGCGAAGGGCGAGGACATAGGTTGTGTTGAAGCTAAACCACGTAAAAATCCTTGTGTTCTTCTTTCTCTACTCTACTCTTTATTTTTTAAGGATATAGTCTGCGTGGTTGCTTTAAATTTTAATTCTGAATATTTGGTTATTAAATAGACCGGAAGGTAATTCATTTTAGATAAATCAGCATTGATTGTGGAAACCGAAAGGAACAACGTTGGTTGATTATCCTTGACCTATTAATTTGAAAGTTTATTTAAAAACTGAACATTGGGAAGAAGAATAATTGTGATACAGGGCTTATACTGAGTGCAGTAATTTTTCACATATATTGTTACATAAATTGAGTGTTTGATCTTGCTATGATTAATTGTAATTGTTTCTAAGATTTACAACTTAAATGAACTAATCCTAAAGGGACTATTTTAAAATCCAATTCACCCCCCCCCCTTTTGGGAAGCTATTCCTAATTTCATATGCATTCCGACAAGGTGTAAGATAGTGAAAATATATGAGCCTGATACCAATTGTTATAACTACATGGTAGAGAAGATACCAACTATTAAAATACCATTAGTTATGATACCAAAAAAAAATGTTATTTTGATAACAACGTGATATCAAGCAAAGATTTACCAAAATGTGCACATTGATACCACTTTGTTAATGTATTTCCAAAGGATATAAAAATGAGTGCAAAATACATATTTATTTTCTCAAAATCGAATGATTTTAAAGTGAAGTGACTCCCCCTAAGAATATATATTTTCTTTATAAATCAACTTGATTATAAATCAAATATTTTTTAGAAGCACAACTCAAGTTTTAAGAAGTTTAGCACTTAGAAACGATATAGAGTTATGTGCAACAATTTTGAAAAATTTTGCCAGCATTTTGCTTGAAAATGTGATCTATCCATAAGACCCTGCCAATTTCAAAGTATTTTAAATATGTACGCACAACCAGCTCCAAAGAATTCAAAATTTTAAAGTAAATGAGCTAAGCGTAAATATTTAAAATCCAAGATAAAATTTCATATGCACACAAAGTTTTCAATTTTAAAGGTCATTTCAACCTTTTGGGCAAATGTCTACAGAAAATTTGGCAGCATGTCGTTTGTAAACAGGTCATTTCCCAAAATTAACCTGCACAAAAGAGATCCTCAAACAAGCAATATATCAAGAGTTTAAGGCATGCCAGAACCTAAATCTACTAGGATGCAATTCTCAATCACTGCATGTGCCATGCAGGAGGCTTTCAACACAAGCATGCTTTCAGTAGTTCAATCAACAACTCATAAAAGAAATGAACTATCCAATAGATGATATGAACAATAACTAACAATGGAAAGTTATGAGATTAGTGCAGAGTTGTTCTCATAAAGGCATATAGACATATAAGCATAAATAAAAATTGAGAGCATTTTAATATATATAGATATGAAAGATAAATGCTCCCCCTCAATGATGCACTCGACTCATTTAATGCCTTTTTCTTATTTTTCAAATCATTTAGCCAAGAGATCTAGATTTTTAATGATATATGCTTGGCTTTGGATGAATAGGCTTAGATGGGCAAAAAGACAAAATAGATATTTCTTTAAGCGAGCTAAGCCAATATTGCCTCTACTGATATGAATTTTAATGTGTGTGAGAGACATGAATTCAGAATGGCTTTCAATTTAAATTGCTCGTGCGTAGGTTTCATTTGGACTACGACGTTTCTCTAAATTTGAAATCTAGTGCAATTAATTTAGCCATTCAATTTTATTTATTAAAGACATGAAGCTCTAAGGATATGACTTTGAAGGATTAAGAGCTTGTGATAGAAGTTAGAATAAATACTCTTAAAGTTTTAATTACTTATTAAGTTCTGAAGAGTATTTTGAAGTGAGCACATGCATACAATATTAAGAAAGTTTTATGATAGTGAATATGTCCAAACAATTTATATAAAGAGCAACTAGAATAGTATGAATTTTCAAACACTGCTCTTTGGTGATTAGAAAGTATCCCCAAGACATAATCAATATTTTGGAGTACGGATACAAACCAATGAGAGAATGGATCTTTACCAAATGTGATCATGATGTGGTAAAGATTTTCCTATGGAGAAGATGAACCAGAATCAGATGATTTGTATTTTGAACTACAAAGAAAACATTTTGATTCCCTTACTGATTACCTCAAATTTTGATTACGAGGGATGTCTTTTTAAATAAGCACTTGTATAATATGCATTTGTGATCATTAGTGCTTAAGCCTAGAGTAATGACTGCTACTTGTTCAGGGCTTTAAAGTTCAAGGATGGGTTTAGGATTAAATGATATATAGTGTGAGGTGGATCCCCTAAACCACATGCTTGTGCTATGGACAGCAGTGGCTTAACTTAAGATGATTTATCTTTAAGCTTGAGATAAGCATTTGAATTATTTACCCAGCAAAAGTGCTTTGTCCATTTCGAAGTGGATTTTCATTCAAGTATGCTACAACCCATGTTTTCATATTTTGTCCAGTCATCATGATATTTCTTCATTAAGTGAATAGATTGGATATTTTACTTGACTTTTCACATTGACTTAATTATCTAGGATTCTTAGTGTTCAATATAGTGTATAGTGAATGCATCTACTAAGAATTTTCATTTTTAGCACCAACCACTTCCCAAGCCTACAATCATCACTACTCCCTACGGCTAATCCTATGCACTAAGGAAGAATCTGAGAATTATGTAATTTTAATTTGACTTCTTTCTTCCTTTGGTCTCGAAAGGTTTTCCTTCATGATTACCCACATCATTTCTTTTTCCAAGCCGTTGGCACTTCTAGATAGACAATTAAACTGAATGTGCCACATCATTTTACAAGATAAGTAAGTTTTATGTATGCGTGAAGGATTATGCTTCAAATCTTTTTTTTGCTCGATAAGGCATTTTTGTGACTATGGGATTTAAAAAATGAACCCTTTTTGAAAGATTTATTTCCTTTAGCTGGTTTATCGTGATTCTTCTTTTCATTTTTATCTAAGCAATTAATATTCAATATCTTCTCAATCTTGGTCTTCTCTAGAATAGCATGATAATCTTTTAATTCATCTAATTGCTTTACTATTCTTTTATTCTCATTTTTCAAGATTGTTTTCTACTTATACAACCTAACTAGAAGTTTATGCATTTTAAATAAAGTACATTCTAGTTCTTTGTTTGAGGGCATGCTTTCATCATAAACTTCAACATAATTCATCACAAGATTTTTCACAATAAACATTATATGAATCATTGCATGGATTATTAGCAGTTTTATCACAACGAATACCAGATGATTCATTATATAATATATTGCAATATTTTTCGCTAGAATCATTGCATACATCACTAACAATATTTTCAATAGATGATTCAACACAAGAATTGTTAACAGAGGTAGAGATAGAATCATAAACCTCACTGTTTGTTAATGCAATTGCCCTATTATTTACCACTTTCTGAGTGGTAGTCTCATTCCCCTAGGATTCTCCATATTTCCTTTCAAGCTCATCCCAAATATCCTTTGCATTGCTACACACCATAACCTCACACAAAATACTAGAATCTAAAGCATGTAGTAAGGTATTCACAGCATCAAAGTTTACCTACACTAAGTTCCTATCATGATCATTTAATTCATATTTAGATTTAGGAACATTAGTACAACCAGTAGATTTCATAGGCACACTATCACCCTTATCAATGACTTTCCAAAATTTCCAATTCAAAGCTTTCACATACACAGTCATTCTAAATTTCCATATAGCATAGTTATCACCACAGAATATTGGTGGGTATGTGACAAATCTTCCTGCACATGAAGGGGATGCACTGACACGAGCCATTATGATCTTTTACTAAATGACTTTTAAGTCTAAGTTACGAGGCTCTATTACCAATTGTTAGCTTTGGTGCAATCCCAAGAGGTGGGGTGAATTGGTATTTAAAAATTTTATCCCCTAAGTCAATCCACTAACATTAGTATTACACAAGCCTAGGGTCAATCTATGCAATCAATAAATAAGCATACACAACCAATAATAGAAAAGTGCATAAAGTTAACGAGGTTCAGCCAAATTTACAACGTCCTCGCCTTGGCTACACTAGCACAAGGATTCCACTATGGATCAATTAAACGGGTGGAACGACAATGATTACAACCAGGTCAATTCAAGAGGCTGACCTCAACCAACATGCCTTACCAGGATGACGCACCTGACTTTCCTAACCGGATCTAAGACAGTCTGGGATTATTCATCAGGGCTAGTCTCCCTCTTCAGGCCTGCGCTTAGAATAGAACAAATGATATGAAATTTTTTACATGGAAATGTGCTTCTTCACAAGCAGATATGTACACCAGTATAGCTCAAGCAATATTGCAAGCACGTATGATATGTAAATATGCTCAATGCTCTAATATGTGCTAAGCACTCAAATAGTAGTAAATAATCAATCTAGATTTAGAGTGTATATCTAAGCAAGATTTGAAACACAATATTCAAATATCACAATATTATATCAAAGTTTCAAATATGCTAGCAAGTTGGTTCAAACAAACTCGGCAAGAAGTTTTCAAAATACTAAGCACAATGAGTTGGAATGTAAGCTTTGAAAATGATTTTGGCACACAAAAATATAGGCTTAGGTATCTTAGAATGACAATGCAAGAACCACAACCTTCTAAGTTGTTGATTCAGGTGTAATCCTAAGAGGAAGGTGAATTGGGTATTTTAAAAAATTCTTTCAAACTTATTTACCAATTAATCCCTATGTCTAAATTCAACCAATTACTTATCAAGTTCATGTGAAATTATTCAACAAACATACATGCCATGTAAATAATGAAATGTAGTGCGGAAAGTAAAGAGATAAGGGAAAAGAGAATGCAAGCACAGTTTTTACGAGGTTCAGCCAACCTGACCTATGTCATTGCCTTGAGCAACCCACTCAAGGATTCCACTATAACTTCGGCTCCTTAAATTGGAGCGGAGCTTCCTTTACAATCCGCTGCTTACAAGAGGTACACCTTCTTCCTAATCCACTGCTTACAAGAGATACAACTCTCTCCTCAAACCCGATTCACAAATTAAACCATGAATACAATGAAATATGTAGAACACACAAATTTCGTCCAACAAAGCTAGAACAAGGGGCCCTTTCTCATTGTATTATTATTATTATTATTACCTTATTTTTATTATTATTATTTTATTATCACTATTATTTTATTATTATTATTATTATTATTCTTATTTTTATTATTATTATTTCTATTGTTGTTATTTATATTATTATTATTATTTTTATTTTCACTATTATTACTATTATTTATTGTCCGATATTGATATAAGTAATTTATTATTATTACTATTATTTTATTATTATTATTATTTATTTTCCTATATTGATATAAGTAATTTATTATTATTACTATTATTTTATTATTATTATTTATTTTCCTATATTGATATAAGTAATTTATTATTATTACTATTATTTTGTTATTATTATTTATTTTCCTATATTGTTATAAGTAATTTATTATTATCACTATTATTTATTTATTTATTTATTTATTTATTTATTATTATTATTATTATTATATTAGTAATTATGCTCATATATATTATTTCCATAAAGGTATAAAAGAAAAAATATAATAAAAAATAAAAAAAACCAAAAAAGGAAAAGGAGAGGAGCTAGGGTTTCTAAAAAATTTTTATAAAAGGGCCTTCTTCTTCTTTCCTCGGGGCGGCCACAACCCTCTCTCATCTCCATCCCTCCACATAGCCCATGGCTGCCCGACTGCGCGCAGCAGTAGTAGCCTTCCCCACAACCTCCGGCCACTGTCGCTCTCCTGTGAAGCTCCTCTGCCACCATCAATTCAGACAGTCGAGCTGCTGTCTGCGACATCCTCCACTGCAGCAAACAGAAACCTTGCTGAATCCCTTGTGCCAATCCACGGACCTGAGAATCACCGAGGTTCCCAACTGGACCTACTGCCAGCACCAGCCACTCACGCCCCGCTCCGGCAACCGTCGCTCGCACCAGTCACAGACAGCCCTCCTGCAATCCGGCGTCTCAGCCCTCCTCTGCTCTCGTCGTCACCGGAAAGCTGGCAGCTTTACGCACTCAGTCGTGAGCACTCACCCCCTCTGTAAGCTCCCCTGTACACACACCTGCACGCACACTCACTTACACACAGTACACGCACTCACTCGCACACACACACAATATACATATATACATATATATCTATATAATACATATATATCTATATAATATATATATATATATATATATATATATATATATGAGTGTGTGTGTGTGTGTATTAGTTTTATTTTAATCCTTAAAGTTTAAGTTTTTAAATTTTGTTTTTTTTTTTTTTTCTCTGTTCATCTTTTATTTGCATGTGAGTATACTAATATAATATTTGTTATGATATTTAGTGTGTGTATATTAATATGATATTTTTGTAGTGTTTAATTAATATAAGTGCTATGTATCTATGTATATTAATATACCATTTGTTGTGATATTTAGTTAACATTTGTATATGGGCTATGTATATATGTATGTTAATATATTATTTGTTGTAATATTTATATCTATGCTATTGATGTGTGTATACTAATACTTTGTTTATTGTAGTATTTAATTAATATTTGTATCTATATTATATATGTGTATATATTAAATGAGTGATTTTTATTATTGTCATATTTATTTAACATCCATGCTTAATAATGAATATTCATGTTTATATTTCTAAGTGTTTGTTATTAAATGGTTATAATTGTTATTGTAAAATTTTCTTATTAAGTTTAAACTTTTATTGTTGTAAGATTTCTAATGTCTTGTATTTTGACTGCACATATTATTAAATGATGATTGTTATGATTGTAAAATTTTTATGGTTAAAACCTATTATTTATTCAATTTTAAATTTTTGTTGTATTTATTGTAAATATTAAATGATGTATTATCAAGGTCGGGTTTTTACATATTTAGTAGCTAGGTAATATTACATATTTAGTAAAATAGGATCTTAGGTAACTACATATTTAGTAATGATGTATATTTAGTATCTTAATACATTTATTATTAATCATTTTTAGTATAGTAATATGTATAGCATCATTTATTTATAGTATCTTAATACATTTAGCATTACATTAACATATTTAGTGTCCTAATATATTCAGCATTAATTATTCCTAATATATTGGTATACCTAGTGTTACTTATTTATAGTATCTTAGTATATTTAGTATTAGCTATTTCTAGTATATTAATATATTTAGTATCTTAATATATTTCGTAGTATTTATTTTTAGCACATTAAATTATCCAATATTATTTATTATTAAATATTTAGTATTAGGTATGTTTATCATGTTGATATTGCATTATTTGTTCTAATATTTTCAGTATATATAGAATAATGTGTTTTGTTATTGTTAATATTTTTTAGTATTTTAGTGTGTATAGCATTATTTACTAGGGTATTAATATTTATCATTATCATTGTTATGATTTTAGGTTATATCATATGTTGTGTTATGTTTAATATTATATATATTTGTATTAATTAGTTTTATTATGTTTATTAAATATTTCCTTAATTTTAATCCCTATGATTTTATTGTGGGGGTATGAGCCTTCGGGCTTCACGTACCTTAAGCTCTGAGGGAATATATATGTACATATTAGATTTATTTATTTATTTATTTATTTTTCATGTGCATTTATAAATTCATAAAAGGAGTAATTTAAGGACCTTTTTAAATTAACTTAGGGATAATTCTAAATTAATTAGGTACCGTTCGTAAGAACAGGCGCGTAAGGGGTGCTCGTACCTTCCCCACGCGTAACTGAACTCCCGACCCCAACTCTGGTAAAGTAGGCCCATTCTACCCCTAACGGGGTGGTAATCATGTGTTCTAACCACACTAAAAGGTTAGTGGCGACTCCGACATTCCATGATTTTTCCTTGAAAATATAAAACTGATTTTTATTTCGCCGCTCGGGGCACACGCACGCCGGGACGTCGCGACACATATGATAAAATTTAAGGCTCAGAATGACTGTAACAATGCAATCGTTATATGTAGGAGTATGATTCACTAACTATCCCTTTTATCAAATCTCCTAAAAATATTTATATAAATCAATGCTTTGGAGAACTTAGGTTAAATCTTTGAATACACACACAACTTTGAAGATGCAAAGATTTGAAAACACTCATTGTCAAAACAATATTTCTCTCCAAATTTCAATCTCAATATGATCTTTGTAATATTCAACTTAAGGTATATATATATAGAATGAGATTACCAAAGATCAAACCTTAATATAAGATTTTCAGAAACTATCCTTCAATAATATATATAGTTATGCACTGCTAAGGATATCTAATCAAATAGTTCAGTAGTATCCAAGATATTAAGTCTTTAGCTATGAGCACGCTTAAAAAATAACTCTTTAATTAATGGCCAAAGTAAAACTTTCTTAAGTAATGAACTAGTCAAAAATACTCTCTATATGTATATGAAAATTCAATATCAATCTTCTCTAATGATATTCAATAACAAATGATGATATAAAAAACTCTTGAAATCACAAAATGAATTAAGCAAACCTTAAAACCAAGTTGAAATCAAGATGTGTAAATAGATTCCCTTTGATTTTCTGAGTTGATTTGCCCAAACTTGATGATTGTAAGTTGGAGTGCAGGCAATCGTATATCAAGATGTTCAAGTTTCTCAATTTTCTTTTCAACAAGATGTTCTCTTCTCTTCTCATATGTCTTAGCTTTCATACTAGGGTTTAGATATTCAGTATATATAATGATCTTGCCTTTAGAATAGATCTCAACCGTTGGATAAAAAAATATCTCGCGAGTTCTCTTAATAAAAATTAAATTTTTAAGTTTTCCCGCAAGTTCAAAAGACTGAGGTCAAGGGCCTAGACGACTGAAGTTCTTTTTAAGCTTCGAAAAATAACCAGAACACAGGGTCAGAAAACTGAGGTTAGGACTCTTACGATTGAAATGTTGGGTTCAAATGACTAAAGTGTGAGTTCAGTCTTCTGAGGTGCTTCTATCATGTTTTGAGTTTCACTAGAAATTCTTCAGGTGACAGAACTTAATCTTTGGTATTCTGAAAAAATTCTTCAGATGACTGAGGTTAACTTCAGTCTTTTGAAGTTGCCACTTCAGACGACTGAAGGTTGACTTTGGTCTTCTAAAGTTCCAAATTCCTGGATTTTTTCTTTTAGTTCGAAAAATCTGTTTTGCTTTCTTTCTTTGCTCTTTTATAAAAATATTTTGTGGGGTTTTGACATTATTTCTAAGTCCATGAATGTCCCCTAATGATGTTCATGAAATGTATCAATACTAAGGTCATTCTAAGGTATGATTTGAGCTTCAAATTAAATCATATGAAAATATAAATACATGAGGTCTAAGTACCCATTCTCATGACGCTCTTGAATTTGTCGCTTGCATCTTCATTCTTGTACTCTTTGAGTTCCATGGGTTGTGCCAAGATATGTATGCTTTCATCTTCATGGCTTCCATGACTTGTTATCCTTCCATGCATGCTTTATATATAGTTCCTATTCACAATCTCAATGCACAGATCAAATACCAAGTGATTTGTCATTATCAAAAACCGGATTGGACTCGTAAAGTCAACAATATCCCCCTTTTTGATGATGACAAATACACGAGCAAAAAAATAGATAATGGGTTACGCCCAACAAGGCGCCCCCTCAAATAATGTATTAAATATTCAATAAATGAAATATGCTCATGTACATACACACGTTGTTTACCCTGATTCTTCTTTTATAGCCTAAATTTTCTCCCCATTACACAATTAGTTTTGCTCCTGACTTTTCAGCAATTTTTATTTTTATTTTTGCTATTATTATCCTTCTCCCCCTTTGCATACCATCAATAACAACAATTTTTGCTCATTCTTCTCCCCCTTTTGACATCCACAAAAAGGTGTATTATAATAGTGCATGAGTGGACTTAACCTTATGTCCTTCTCCCCTTTGAAACCTTAAAGTTTTAAGCTTGTTCAACTATCATATTTGACCAAAAGAAAAATTACTTCTTCCCTTTTTACATCAACCATCCCCTTTGTTAATGCATAAATGTGTTGTGGAATGTAAATTGCATTGTGAACATACACAATGTGCCAAATTTCAAAGATTATGTGAGAATACTAAATGCTAATTAATGTGATACCAAATCTTTACATCTTAAAACTACGATACCAAATGTTGAATCAATTAGCTAACCATAAGACTTTTAACAAATTGTGAATGTTAAGTGACATTGCTCCCTCTGAATTATGTTATCTAATGTAATTCTAGGCAACCTCTCGACTATGCATCAGGCCTAATTCACGCCTAATTTGGATAAACCTATCCTTCGCAAGTGGTTTCGTGAATATATCTACCCATTGTTCATCCGTGCATACAAACTCAAGTGTCACATCCCCTTTTTGCACATGAACACGAAGAAAATGGTATCGTATCTCTATATGCTTAGTTCGTGAATGTAATATGGGATTCTTTGAGATGTTTATTGCACTCGTATTATCACATCTTATAGGGATTGCTTCATAGCTTAATCCAAAATCCTTTAATTGTTGCTTCATGTATAGTGTTTGAGCACAACAACTACCTGCTGCTATGTATTCAGCCTCCTCTATGGAAAGAGCAATTGAATTCTGTTTCTTGGAAAACCAAGAGACTAATGAATGTCCTAAGAAATTACAAGTACCACTTGAGCTCTTCCTATCTACTTTGCTACCTACAAAATCAGCATCTGAATAGCTGATAATCTCAAAAGATGTGTATTTAGGATACCATAATCCAATTTCCACAGTTCCAATTAGGTATCTAAGTATTCGTTTAACAGCTAGCAAATGTGACTCTTTTGGTGCAGACTGAAATCTTGCGCACAAACATACTCTAAACATTATGTTAGGTCTACTGGCAGTTAGATAAAGTAAGCTACCTATCATTCCACGATAAAGTTTAACATCTACTGGTATACCTTGTTCATCTTTATCTAATTTCAATGAAGCACTCATAGGTGTAACTCGTATTTTTCCATCTTCCATATTAAACTCTTTGAGTAGATTTCTAATGTACTTCACTCGATTTATGAATATTCCATGTTTTTCTTGCTTGATCTAAAGTCCTAGGAAGAAATTTAGTTCACCCATCATGCTCATCTCAAATTCATTTTGCATGGCATTAGCAAACTCATTACACAATTCTTTATTCGTAGCACCAAATATGATGTCATCTACATATACTCGAACTAGGAGAATGTCATCTTTCTTAGTCTTTATGAACAGAGTTATATCTATCTTTCCTCTTATAAATCCATTTTCTAGTAGAAAACCGCTTAGCCTTTCATACCAAGCTCTAGGAGCTTGCTTTAAATCGTACAAGGCTTTTGTCAATCTATACACATGATCTGGATTCTTATGGTTTTCAAAACCTGAGGATTATTCTACATACACTACTTCATTTATGTAGCCATTTAAAAATGCACTTTTCACATCCATTTGATATAGCTTGAAATCGTTAAAAGCTGCATATGCCAAAAGCATTCGAATGGCTTCCATTCTCGCTACAGGTGCAAAGGTTTCTTCAAAATCTATACCTTCTTCCTGGTTATATCCCTGAGGTACTAGTCTAACTTTATGTCTAACCACTATCCTATGTTCATCTTTCTTGTTCTTATATATCCATTTTGTTCCAATGATTGAATTATCCTCAGGTCTAGGAACTAATGTCCATACTTTGTTTCCCTCAAACTGATTTAACTCTGCTTGCATGGACAACACCCATGATTCATCCTCTATAGCTTCACTCACATTCTTAGGTTCTTATTGAGATAGAAATGCAAAATGACTAATCATATTCCTAAGAGAGGATTGAGTGGCTACTCCACGTAATTGTTCACCTATTATTTGGTCAATAAAATGATTCTTTATGTACTTCCATTCTCTAGGTGGTTCATTAATCTCTTTTTCAATTTGATTGGTTTTGGTGGATGGTTCCTTAATTTCATTTTTATTTTCTGAATCATTTTCAATGGATAGTTTCTCAAGTTCCTTGTTTATCTCAACTTCCTCTTCATCAGCTCTTTTGGAGAAGGGATTTGACTCATCGAACACAACATGAATAGATTATATAACCATCAATGTTCATTTTTTATATACTCCATAGGCTTTACTATCTAAGGCATACCCTAGGAAGATACCTTCATCTAATTTCACATCAAACTTTCCTAGATGCTCATTGTCTCTAAAAACAAAACATTTACAGCCAAAAACATAAAAATATGATATGTTTGGTCTATGACCATTCCATAACTTGTACGGAATCTTATTAAGTGATGGTCTAATCAGAACTCTATTTAGCACATAGCAGGTGGTATTCACTGCCTCAACCCAGAAATACTTAGGTAATTTATGTTCGTTAAGCATAGTTCTGGCTATTTCTTGTATAGACCTATTTTTCCTTTCAACTACACCATTTTGTTGTGGTGTTCTAGGGGCTGAAAAGTTATGGCTATTCCTAATGAATTGCAGTAGTCTTCCATGCCTTCATTTTTAAATTCTCTACCCATTTCAATTCTAATTTTAGTGATAGTATATCCCTTTTCATTTTGAATTTTCTTGCATAGATTTATAAATTGTTCACATGCTTCATCTTTGTGACCTCAGAATAATACCCATGTATATCTTTAAAAATCATCAACTATAACAAATGCGTATGATTTTCCTCCTAAACTCTGAATTAGATTTGGTCCAAATAAGTCTAAGTGTAACATTTGGAATGGCCTCGTAGTGGAGATTTCTTTCTTCTTCTTAAAACTTGTTCTTCCTTGTTTTCCTAGTTGACAAGCATCACAGATTTTATCTTTCACGAATTTTGTCTTAGGCAGTCCCTTAACTAATTTTTTCTTTACAAGTTTTGAGATTAAATCCATGTTTGCGTGTCCTAGTCTCCTATGCCAAATCCAGCTAATTTCATTCATAGCAGAGAAGCATGTCATACTCTGTGATGTTAAGTTATCAAAACTGGTGGTATATACGTTTTCATGACGCTCAGCTGTGAATAATATTTTATTATCAGTTATGTGTTCAACTATGCACTTGTCATGCTCAAAAAACACTTTGTAACCTTTATCATACAGTTGGCTTATACTCAATAAGTTGTGCTTTGAACCCTCAACTAGTAAAACATCATCTATAATTAATGACGAATCATTACCAACTTTACCTACACCTGTGATCCTTCTCTTAGCATTATCTCCAAAGGTGACAGATCTGTCATCCTTGGGTGTGATGGATGTGAACTTCACTTTATCCTCGGTCATGTAACATGAGCATACAATATCCATATACCATCTGTCTTTTAGGGATGTTGATCTTAAGCATATCTCAAGGTCATCATTGTGCCATTAGACACAGATTGGCAATCTCGTCGTCCCTAGTTTTAGATTATGAATAGCTAGTGCTATGTGTATCCCAACATACTTTCAGTGCCTTCTTCATTTTCTTTGAGGCTTTCACTAGTTTGGGACACTCATGCTTGATGTGTCGAACCTCTCGACAGTTGTAGCATGTTGGAAGATCTTCCTTCTTTTTCTTCACGCTTGACTCTCCTTTTTCTAATTTTGAGTTCTGAAATTTTCTATTGAGCTTCTTATTATTTTTCAAGAACTTCGCGAACTTCTTTGTAGCAAGGCTATGTTGTCATTTGATTCTGAATCGCTTTCTTCACTAGAGTTGTTTGATGATGCCTTAAGTGCGGTAATTTTCTTTGCCTTATTCTGCTAACTTTTTCTCTCATTTATAGCCAGCTCATAGGTGATGAGCGATCCAATGAGTTCATCCACCAACATCTCCTTTAGATTTCTCCCTTCTTTTATTGCCATAGCTTTTTCTTCCCACACTAGATGTAGTCCCCTAAGTATTTTCCTGATCAACTCATAAGTAGGGTAAGTCTTTCCAAGTGCATTTAAAGAATTAATGATGTGTGTGAATCTAGTGTACATAGATTGTATAGATTCATCTACAGTCATTCTAAATGCTTGATATTCACTGGTAAGCATGTCTATCCTACTGTCTTTGACTTCCTTAGTGCCCTCATATGTGACTTCTAATTTTTCCCAGATTTCTTTAGCCGAGTTACATGTCATACCCTATTAAATTCATTCACATCTAATGCACAGAAAAATAAGTTCATCGTAGTAGCATTTATTTGCACTGATTTCCAGTTTTTTTCAGTATATTCATCTTGAGTTTTAGGTACATTTGCCTTATCAATTATTTTCATGGGAATATGATTTCCCTTAGTCACTATTTTTCATACCTTCTAATCTACGTTCAATAGATATATGCTCATCCTACATTTCCAAAAGGTGTAGTTTACACCACAGAAAATTGGTGGTCTAGTAGATGAGTGTTCCTCACCAAATGGAGTTACACCGATGCGTGTCATGTGATCTTTTTACAAATAAACTATTAAGTCTATGTAAACCCACTCTTATACCAAATGTTGATTTAGGTGTAATCCCAAAAGGGGGATGAATTGGGTATTTTAAAAAATTCTTTCAAACTTATTTACCAATTAATCCCTATGTCTAAATTCAACCAATTACTTATCAAGTTCATGTGAAATTATTCAACAAACATACATGCATGTAAATAATGATATGTAGTGCAGAAAGTAAAGAGATAAGGGAAGAGAGAATGCAAACACAGTTTTTACGAGGTTCAGCCAACTCGGCCTACATCCTCGCCTTGAGCAACCCACTCAAGGATTTCACTATAATCCCGGCTCCTTAAATTGGGACGGAGCTTCCCTTACAATTAGCAGCTTACAAGAGGTACAACTTTCTCCTAATCCATTGCTTATAAGAGATACAACTCTCTCCTCAAATCCGGTTCACAACCCGAACCGTAAATACAATGAAATCTGTAAAAACACTCAAAATTGCTTCCAAGAAAGCTAGTGAGTACAATTCAAATTCCCAATACATTAACATATGATGAAACTTGAAGCTCAGAATGAAAGTAACGATGTAATCATTATATGCAAGAGTATAATTCACTAACTATCCCTTTTATTAAATCTCCCAAAAATATTTATATAAATCAATGCTTTGGAGAACTTAGGTTAAATCTTTGAATACACACGCAACTTTGAAGATTGCAAAGATTTGAAAACAGTCTTTGTCAAAACAATATTTCTCTCAAGATTTCAATCTCAATATGATCTTTGTAATATTCAACTTAATGTATACATATATATAATGAGAGCACGCTTAAAAAAAAAAACTCTTTAATCAATGGCCAAAGTAAAACTTTCTCAAGTAATGAACTAGTCAAAAACACTTTCTATATGTACATGAAAATTCAATATCAATCTTCTCTAATGATATTCAATAACAGATGATCATATGAAAAAAATCTTGAAATCACTAAATGAATTAACCAAACCTTAAAACCAAGTTAAAATCAAGATGTGTAAATAGATTCCCTTTGATTTTCCGAGTTGATTTGCCTAAGCTTGATGATTGAAAGTTGGAGTGCAGGCAATCGTATATCAAGACGTTCGAGTTTCTCAATTCTCTTTTCAACAAGATGTTCTCTTCTCTTATCATATGTCTTAGCTTTCATACTAGGTTTTAGATATTCATTATATATAGTGATATTGCCTTTAGAATAGATCTCAACCATTGGATAAAAAAATATCTCGCAAGTTCTCTTAATAAAAATTAAAATTTTATGTTTTCCCGCAAGTTCAGACGACTGAGGTCAAGGGCCCAGATGACTGAAGTTCTTTTCAAGCTTCGAAAAATAACCTGGACACAGAGTTAGATAACTGAGGTTGGGGCTCAGATAGCTGAAGTGTTGGGTTCAGATGGCTAAAGTGTGTATTTAGTCTTTTGAGGTGCTTCTGCCAGGTTTTGAGTTTCACAAAAAATTCTTCAGGCAACTAAACTTAATCTTCAGTGTTCTGGAGAAATTCTTTAGAAAAATGAGGTTAACTTCGGTCTTCTGAAGTTGCCACTTCAGACGACTGAAGGTTGATTTCGGTCTTCTGAACTTCCCAATTCCTGGATTTTTTCTTTTAGTTTGACAAATCTATTTTGCTTTCTTTCTTTGCTCTTTTATAAAAAATATTTTCTGAGGTTTTGAAATTATTTCTAAGTCCATGAATGTCCCCTAATGATGTTCATGAAATGTATGAGTCCTAAGGTCATTCTAAGGTATGATTTGAGCCTCAAATTAAATCATATGAAAATGTAAATACATGAGGTCTAAGTACCCATTCCCATGACGCTCTTGAACTTGTCAGTTGCGTCTTCATTCTTGTACTCTTTGAGTTCCATGGGTTGTGCCAAGATATGTATGCTTTCATCTTCATGGCTTCCACGACTTGTTATCCTTCTGTGCATGCTATATATAGAGTTCTTGTTCACAATCTCAAGGCATAAATTAAATACCAAGTGATTTGTCATTATCAAAAACCAAATTGGACTCGTAGAGTCAACATATGTCTTCCAACTCAAATTTATCAAATAAAATCGGTGGAAGAACTTAATGCTATACTCTCAATGTTAAAATCAATCAATCAAGCAAATGAGAGTATTTAAGAAAATAAAGAATGAAGCACAAGCACTCTAAATACACTCACAACTCTTGGATAATCAAGGAAAATGAAGCTTTTGAGTGTATGGGAGTAGTATAGGCTAAAATAAGATTTTGAAATTTTGAGAGAATTTAGCCTTAATGATTTTGCTAATTCTTGCTAATTATTACAAATGAACATGTATTTATAGGCAAGGATGTTTTTTTTTACCATTAGGGACTAAATGGGGATAATTAGAAAAGTTAAAAACAAGTTTAATGAAATTAAGCTATTTTACCCCTTTTAAAAAATCAGTAAAAATATTTTAACCTGAGAGGTTCGGATGCCCGACTTGAGGTTCGGGTGCCCGAATAGACTCAGTCACAAAACCATTATTTAATGGTTCGAATGCCCGAGTTAAGGACCGATTGGCTGAACCAAAGTCAGTAGCTATGTTCGTAGGTTCGGGTGCCTGGTTTCAAGTTCGGTTAACTGAACTAACCAATTCGGTCGCCCGAGGTCATAATGAACGTGAAGGTTTGGGTGCCTAGGTAGTTGAAAAGCATTCTGACACATGTTCAGGTGCCCGAGGGAGATACGCTTAAAATGGTTTGGGTGCCTAAACAAAAGTCAACAAGTTGACTTGTCTAGGGTTTGGTCGCCCGAAGCGTTTTAAACGCAATGGGTTCAGTCGCCCGAACACTCTCAACATTTTCAATTAAGTCCATTTTGGCCAATTTTAATTCCCCTGATTTGAAGAGTGATGTTGGGGACTTTGTGTACTAAAAGTAGGTACCTAAGGTCCAACTAAGGTCTGTATGAGCATACGTACCTACAATGCAAGATGCAAATTATTGCAAGTCGTAGAGTGTACAGTCCATAACAATATTACATCTAAAATGAAGAAATAAAATAATAAATACAAATACAACACAAAATTCTTCATTCTTTGACACGAATACCGTATGCTTATCAAGGTATTTCTTTCAGTTCGAATGCACGCACACGGTGAACCTGCATGTAAGACTTAGTAAAATTATCAGTACTAAGAGTATTTGTCATGGTCAAAACTGGGTGTGACCAATCAAGTCAATAGTTTGGTATACAAGGTTTTATATTTTGGCACTTAATCTTCATTGTAAAAGTTTTTCTTCTCTAATATTTTTATTTAATATTTTATTAAGAGAGAAAAAACCCTAAGTTTCATATTTTTGTTTGAAAAATCTTGTGGGAGAAGTTCATTTCTGGGACTTTAAATCTTTGAAGCATTCTTGATATTATTTTTACTCAAAGATTTAATATTCTTTTATTTGCACCAAAAGTTATTTGAGAAAACCCTAGATCTCAAACACGTGTTATTTAAAAAAATCAATTTTTGGAGATATATTGCATTGGGTGTCGATCTTTGAGAAAAATCATCATACATATTTTTATATACAAAGATCATATATTTGATTATTATTGAAATCATCACATACATTCATTGAGCTTCAAGTTATATCCTATGGATGTGTTTTAGGAATTTTATTGTACTCATTAGCTTGTTGAGAAGCATCTGAGTGTTCATGAATTGTATCAATCTAATTGTATTGACGGTTCAGGTTGTGACCTGAGGAAGGAAGAAGCTACGCCTCTTGTAAGCAACGGAGTAGGTGGAAGATGTGCCTCCTATAAGTAGTGGAGTAGGGGGGAAGTTGTGCCTCTTGTAAGGAGCAGGTTTGTAACAAGAAGCTCCATCCCAGGCAAAGGAGCGGGATTAGTAGAATCCTTGGGTGTTCTGCCCAAGGCGAGGATGTAGGCTGGGTTTGGCCAAACCTCGTTAAAAATTCGGTGTCCACGCTCTCTCTCCGTCTCTCTTTTTATTTCTGCACTTATATTCATATTATATTTTCTATGCATGTTTTAAATATTGGTATATATGAATATCTAAAATACTTGAGAATAGTTGGGTAATACCGAATTAATTGAGATATCCACTGATTAAATCAATTAAGTTGTATAATAATGAAATCGGTGTATATCCAAATTTGTGCTTGTATGGTTTGGTTTTCAAGTAAGGATTGAAATACGAAAATATTTTTAAATACCCAATTCATCCCTCCTCCCCTCTTGGGATTACACCTAAATTAACACTATGCCCTCCTAAAACATAAAATGGCTCTTCTCCTAGCTTAACACTAGGTTCGTGCTCACATGTGAAGGTAGGTGAAGGTAGTCTTCTCTTGATCATCCGGGTGGACCACAACCTAATTATACCCAGAATACCTATCCAAAAAGCAATAAAAGTTATGTCCCGCCAACCTCTCTAGGATTTGATCAATGAATGGAAATGGGAAGCGGTCTTTACGTGTGAGGTTATTAAGTTTCCAATAATCAATGCACACCCGCCACCCACTAGTAACGCGAGTGGGGATACCTTCACCCTTATCATTTTCAACAATTGTGATTCTCGATTTATTGGGAACCACTTGCATGGGCCTCACAAACTCACTATCATAAATAGGAAATATTATCCCAGCATCTAGGAGTTTTACCACTTCCTTCAATACCACCTCCTTCATATTGGGGTTCAACCTCCACTGCATCTCACAAATAGGTTTTGCATTCGGCTCAAGGTTAATCGGATACATATATATGGATGGATCTATAACCCTTAGGTTCTCCACCAACCACCCTATGACTCTTACATATATTTTTTAGGACATGAATGAGTTGAGACTCCTGCAAACTAGTCAAGCTAGATGAGATGATAACAGGCAAGGTCTCGTGGGGGCCTAAAAAGACACACTTAAAAGAAGTCGACAGGGGCTTCAACTCAAGTGATGGTTAGGCCTCGATGGAACGACATGCTAGCACACTAGAAAAAGTAGGAAGATTTTTCAACTTAGCTTTTCAGGGCCTTTTCTCTAGGCTAGAGGTCGATTCACAGACAGCATAAATATGCGCACACGGGTCCTCTAAACCTAAGATAGAAGGACCATCAAATTTAAGACTATCTTCAAGGGAATCTCTCAAAAGATTCGAAGGGGCAACCTCCTCAACACCCATGTCAATCATATCCACATCCTCACATTGGATGTCATAGGATGGGTGTTGGGAGGCATGGAACACATTCAGATTGAACTACAAGTTGCTGAAGGATATATCCATAACACTAGTCCTGCACTTGATGTATGAATTAGCCATGGCTAAGAATGGTCCACCTGGGAGGACAGAGATATGTTTCTTGGACGGGTCAGTAGGTTCTATATCTATGACAACAAATTCAACTGGGTAATATAATGTATCGACTTTTACTACGATATCCTCAACAACACCCTGGGGTCTCTTCATGAATCGATCTGCAAAGCTAACAGTGACCGGGGTAGTTTTACGCTCTCCTAGACCAAATTGTTGGTAGACCGAGTAAGGAAGTAGGTTCAAGCTCGCTCGCAAATCTACAAGGGCCCTATCGATAGTGTGATCTCCGCTCACACATGAAATGGTGGTAGCATCAAAGTCCTTGAGCTTTAGGGGAATATGACCTAACATAATGGAGCCCACATCCTTGATCAACCGGACTCTTTTGTTCATGCACACCCGAGATTTACACTTTTGGGTACATAGATTCTTAAGGAATTTCGTATAAAATGACACTTTCTCAATACCATCTAAAAGAGGAAGATTGACCTTTACTTGCTAAAATTTGTCCATCATTGACTCTACGTTTGCTTCCTTCTTAGACTTAGAGTATGACTGAAGAGCTACAGGATATGGCACTGCAAGGATGTAGTGGGGCAATGCTCCTTCATCGGAGGGGGTGGGTATCACGAGATTACTCATCGTATTTGAGGAGGAGGGAATGCATGATTCAACACTAGGGTCTAGCCTCATCTTTTCCTTACCTTACTTTGGTCCAACTTCTCCCTAACCTTGTTATCTACCTCCCTGCCACTCCTAAGAATGGTCACATCTTGGACTTGCTCATGATAAGTCGAATGACTAGAGCATCCAACTCACTCTTTACCTAGCACTGGCCTTTTGGGTTAACAAAGGACTGACTTGGCAACTTACCCTCATTCCATCTACTCAAGGATGTAGCTAGTTAGCCCATGGTGGCCTCTAGCTTCACTATGGACTAAGAGTAAGAATTGAGTAATTACCGATCAACCTGACAATCAACCCTGATACCCTTAAGAGCTTTCAACACCGTCTCCTCAAAAAAGCGATCATATTGAGGCTGAGGAGGTGGTGGTTGATAAGCTGGTTGACGATGGGTAGGTATAGGAGGATTTTAAGGATTTTAATTTTTAAATGGTCAGGGAGGTGGAGCATTTGGAGATTGTTGAGGTCTTTGGCCTGGAAAGCCCTGAGTTTGTGGTCTACAGGAGAAGTTAGAATGTCTACCCCACCCAAGATTGTACTTGTTGGAGTATGGATCATTGGACAGCATGTCGTACCAATTATGGGTGGATTTAACTTCCACCTACACAAACTTAGGTGTGGGAGGCACATAAGGGCAAGTATAGTAGGTATGAGAAGGATTAGAGCATATGGCACACAACTTTACACACACCACCGACTAAGGTGTTTGCCCTAAAGACAAGACCTGATCAAGTTTCTTAACAATGTTGTGTAGAGTGGGAGCAAGTTCATGACTAGCTGCTAACTCGTACACTCCCTTAGAATGGGAAAAAGAAAGTTGGAAAGGTCTATGTGCAACAACGATATGCTGTTGAGAATTCTTGGCTAGGGTCTCAAAGAGAGTCCAAGCCTCATTCTCATGCTTCGTCCGGAAAGTACCTCCACATGAGGCGTCGACCATGGCTCTATCACACTCAGCTAACCTCTCATAGAAGGTTTGAACTAATTGCCACCTAGGGACTTGGTGATGTGGAAATTTATGCAAAATGTCTCTAAAGTGCTCTCACGTCTCGAAAAATTGCTCACCATCTATCTATGAGAATCTAGTGGTAGCCTTCCTAAGCTGGTTAGTCATCCCAATGGGGAAGTACTTTTAAGGAATTCATATTGCATGGTGGCCCAAAAGGTCATCGAGTTTGGCTTTAAAGAATTCAGCCAATATTTGGTTTTGTCCTTCAGAGAGAACAGAAATAGCCTAAAGTAGAGGGGATCATCACCAAAGTTGGGTATACAGATGGTGGAACAAATTTCTAGAAACTCATCATGATGCTTGTATGGATTTTCAGTAGAATTCCCAAAGAAGTTGTTGACTCTATGAGTCCAATCCTATTTTGATAATGACAAATCACTTGGTATTTGATCTATGCAAGTGAGTTTGTGAACAGGATCATAATTAAGAATGCACGAACGGTAAGCTTGTATGGAAGCCATGAGGAACCTAAAGTTCAAATCACTTGGTGCAATCCATAGAACTAGGGGGATGAAAGGATGATGAAGCAAGCTTCAAGTTCAAGATCTTTAATGGAATGGGTATTTAGAATTGAATGTATTTACATATGACATATGATATAACTTGAAGCTTAAATATACCTTAGATAGACCTTAAGACTCATGCATTTCATGAAAAATACATTTACATTATTCTAAGTTGAAAGAAATTTTTCAAGGAAAATTTTAGAGGCTTCATCGATGAACACATGAAGGCCACTCGGGGATAAATAGTGTTATCTCATTAACAAAAAAATACCGAGAACCCAAAAAGTTCAAACAGTGCTCTCGTCGATGAAATCATGGCCTCGTCGACGAACGAGTGTTATACACTCGTCGACGAACTTACCCATTTGTCAACAAAGTTCGGGGTGCTGATTCACACTTTAGCATGGACATGGACTAAAACTCTTATTTTTAAATTATCCAAGGGCCAGAATTTATTCTAGGGCCGAGAACACTTATAAAAACAATCTCTAAACCCTAGAGCACCACTTTTTGCCTATCTCTTGAGAGCCTTGAGCTTATTGCATCAATATTTGGCATACCTTTGAGAAGCTTTGAACATATTGCTAGGAATCATTGCCTACACTACAAACTCACATTTGTCTAGGCTTTCGCATATTCAAGATTTGAGCAAATACACACACAACTTTTTCTAAATTTGGTTTGATCTTGAGGTTTGAAAAAATATTTTATTGAGCTTCCAATTTTTTTTTTAGTCGGTCATCTTCTCCATTATTCATTTATTGAAAAATCTTTTTGGGAGTAAGACACTAATTTTCCTATGGCTATATATTTTAAAAATCTTTTGGCAACAATATTCTAAAGTTTGAATCCTTGGGATATTCTAAGTTCTATTTGTATCCAAAGAGATATATCTTATTGGTGCAAAAAGTATTTGAAAAATAGTGTTTTAAATATTTGAAATATTCAAAGTCATACTTTTACTAAGGATTTAATCTTACGAGTTATTTGATATCAAGAACTTAGATCTGCATAATATTCAAGACTATTTTTTAAAGATCTTATTTGGTATTTCTGCATAAAGTGATTTGAACTCAAACCCTAAGTTCTCCAAAGCATTTATTTACAAAAACTATTTTTGGGAGATATTGATAAAAAGGTAGATTTGTGAAGCATATCATTCTTCTTATAAAGATCATATTATTACATACTGATTACGCGTCAAAACTGCGTAATTGGGCATCTTAACCCGGGCTTTACGGTTTATATTTTTAATTAAATGTCCAAAATTGTCCAATATTTTAGTAAAGTGCCAAAATCATCATTCTTGAACTTTATTGCATTATGTACGAAGTTTTGGTAATTTTTTGTCGCAAGAAAAATCTCAAAAACTAAAACCAACACCTGTTCGTATTTTGTGCATAACTTTTCCATCCAAGCTCTGATCGAGACAATTCAAATTTATGGAGAAAGAGGAAAGGATTATCTACAACTTTCATGTTTTGCGATGAACAGAGAATGAAAAAAATGAAAAAATATAACAATTTGGGTCGGGTTCGACAATTCGGGTCGTGGCTTCACGGATCCTAGGGCAGCGCATCCCCCTCCCCTTTATATTTCCTTCTTCTTCTTCTTTCCGAGGAGTAGCCCCTTGAGGCCTCTCTCTTTCCCTTTGCTCCCTTTCTCTTCTCTCTGGCTCTCTTTTTCTCCTCTCTTTGTTTTTCTTGTCTCTGTTTTTCTCTCCTTCCCTAAACTCTTCTCTTCTCTATCCCCTGTTCTTTCCTTCTGTTATCCTTCTTTCTCTCACTCTTTTGCTCCTTCTCCCGTAATCCTTTTCCTTCTTTGCAATCCTCCAGTATTCCAGCCAGCACACGGCTAGCTTCCCATGAACACCAGCAGAGCACCAACTCCTTGGCTTCCAACACAGCAGCTGTTCCTGCTACAACTCCAGCAGACCCTCGGCTACAAGCTCTACCATCTCAGCAGAGCTCCAACATAGCAGAGAAACTCCCACACTAGATTGCCAAGCTGCTGTCTGCAGCAACCCGAGCCAAGAAGACCTCTACAACTCCATCAGCAAGACACCAGCGTGAAGCCTCCCTATGCTGCAACCTCTGTCCTTCTCCTCTTCCAGGTACAACACACACAGCAGCCTGACTCCAGCACACCCGAGAGCAAACCTCCTCTGCTGCCAGCTGAGGCTCTCTCATCCACAGCCTCCCATGGATGTTCACTCTCACTCTCTCTGTCTCTATTATCTCTTCTCTTTCTTTTATTATTACTAATTAATCAGTTGAATATTGTTTAACTTTTTATTTAAGTTTATTGTTATTTTTAGATTTTGAACATTATTTGGGGTGTTTCATTATTATTGAAGTTTAATTGTTTTTTTTTTATTCTCTTCTGGTTAAATTTTTTTCCGTAGATTAGTTTAATGTTCCAAGTTATTTAATTAATTTAGTTAGGGTCAGTTTCGTCAAAGTTCATATTTTTCAATTTTGTTAAAGTTCGTATTTTTATTTTTCGATATCATTCAAAGTTTAGATTTTTGATGTGTTTGCATTTTTGTTCGAGTTCTTGGTTTGAATTATTGATCCATATTAAAGGTTTGATTTTTAGTGTGTGTGTGTGTTTGATTGAGTTTCCATTGCATGTTTTAATTCCTTATTTGTAGTTAGCATCTTTAATAATGTGTGTTTAGGTATTTCCTTAAGTAGACTAGGATTTCCAAACTTGTTTTTTTTTTTTAATTGAGTGAATGTTTGTTTTAGGGTTTTTAAATTATGTGCCATTTAATTTATCAGAAGTAAAATTGAACAACCTTGAAAACTTTGAATCTGAACTGAGTTCAGTACATTTTTATTTTCAATTGGATGAACATAAATTTTGAGATTAAAACGCATTCCCTGAGAAGACGATCTAACCCTTGGGCTTAATATTACACGATGTAACTCCTATACTTGGGATAGCTTCCGAGCTGCTCATTTTTCGAGTGAGTCACATACATACTGACCTTCAAGTATTTATCATATGATTATGCGCTAGGATTTATCTTGTACTCACTAGCTTAGTTAGAAGCATTTTGAGTTGTTGCAGAAATTATAATTTTTATTTTGTATACACGGTTTGGACTACAAATCGGGATTGAGGAGGAAGCTACGCCTGTTGTAAGTAGCAGGTTGTAAGGGAATCTCTCTCCCAGTTAAAGGAGCGGACTTTTAGTTGAATCTTCTAGTGGGTTGCTCAAGGTGATGATGTAGGCTGGGGTAGGCCGAACCTCGAAAAAATTGAGTTTGCATCTCTCTTACCCTTACCTCTCTTTAATTTCTATATAATTTCATTGTGTATATGTTTAACTTTTAGTACGTGTGTGAGTAATTGGGTAACATTGTATGCTTGATAATGACACACGTAAAATTAATCAATTGTGAAACATTGAGGTAGTTGTGAGTAGCTTGCAAGTTTGAAATTGATAGTTTTCAAAATTAAAACCTAAATGACCTATTTTTTAAAATACCCAATTCACCCCTCTCCCCTCATGGGATAACACCATAATTCACATTTGGTATCAAAGTGGGTTTACATAGACTTAACCGTTATTTTTGTAAAAGATCAAGATGGCACACACCGGTGTAACCCCATTCAGTGAGGGACACTCGTTTAACTAGACCACCAGTTTTCTGTGGTGTAAATTACACCTACTGGGAATGAAGGATGAGTATATATATTTTAAATGTTGATTGGAAAGTGTGGAGAACAGTTTCTAAGGGAAATTATGTTCCTATGAAAGTAGTTGATAAAGTAAATGTGCCTAAGACAGAAGATGAGTATACTGATGATGATTGAAAATCTATTCAAATAAATGCGATTGCTATAAATCTTCTATACTGTGCACTAAACATTAATGAGTTTAATAAGGTAATGGCTTGTAAAACTGCTAAAGAAATATGGGAAAAATTAGAAGTAACATATGAAGGCACTAAGGAAGTAAAAGATAGTAGGATATATACATATATATATACATATATATATATATATATATATATATGGTTACGAGTGATTATGAGGCATTTAAAATGACTACTGATGAGTCTATTCAATCCATGTACACTAGATTCACACATATGATGAATTCATTCAATGCTCTTGGTAAATCTTACCCTAGTTATGAGTTGATCAGGAAAATTCTTAGGGGACTACCGCCAGTATGGGAAGCTAAAGCTACTACTATAGCCAAAGGAAGGAATCTGAAAGATATCTCAGTTGATGAACTAATCGGATCGCTCATCACTTATGAGCTAGTAATAAATGAGAGGAAAATGAGTAGAGTAAAGCAAATGGAGTTATAGTTCTTAAGGCATTGTCTAGCAACTATAATGAAGGAAGTGACCTAGAATCAGAAGATGAGATGGTTTTGCTAACAAGAAAGTTCAAAAAATTCCTAAAGAAGAATAAAAAGTTTAACAGAAAATTACGAAACTAGAAATTAGAAAGAGGGGAGTCCAGCGAGAGGAGACAAAAGGAAGATCTGCCAACGTGCTACAATTACAGAGAGGTTAGACACATCAAGCTTGAATGTCCTAAACTAATGAAAGCCTCTAAGAAAAAGAAGAAGGCTCTAAAAATCAATTGGGAGATGCACAACACAAGCAGTTCAAACACTAAGTCCAGTGACGATCTGGTAGCCAATCTGTGTCTAATGGCACATGATGATATTGCGATACAATCGTCTTTCTCAGCATCTTCTTATTATTCTAGCGATTCTGAAAATGAAAATAGCATGCTTTCTTATAATGAATTGCAACAAGAGTACTTGTACACTCTTAAAATGCTTGAGAAAAAAACTAAGAAAATTTCTGATTTGAAATGTAAAGTAAAAGAACTCTCAAAGCATAATGAAAAATAGAATGAGTTCCATGCATCTTTGATAAAAGAAAAGGATTTAGAAATCAAGGAATTGAAAAGAAATTTGGAAGACAATTCTATAATTATTCATAAATTCACAAAGGCCCAAAGTAACTTTGAAAGACTTCTTGGGGCACAAATAAATTCCCTAGATAAAGAAGAACTTGGTTTTAATGGAAAGGAAAGTTTGACACAAAAACATCTTTACATGGGTTCTTTTATAAGAGAAGCAATGCTCCATTAAAAGACTCTTATAAATTTACCACATGCTTTAAATGTAAAAGGATGATTCATATAAATTTTTCTTGTCCTTTTAAGAATAAGGATGTTAAAATGAAAAAGGTATGTAGAGTTAAAGGAGAGTCAAGAACTAACCCCTGTGGACCCAAGAAAAAATGGGTACCAAAAACAGTTACTTAAATGTCTATTGCAGGTATGCTTGAGATCATCCTCCTTGAAAGATAGATGGCATATGGACAGTGGATGTTCACGTCATATGACTGGGGATAAAGCTAAATTTTCATCCATCACACCAAAGGATGAATGATTTGTCATTTTTGGGGATAATGCAAAAGGAAGGATAATAGGTGTAGGTAAAGTTGGCAACGATTCATCACTCTTTATAGATGATGTTTTACTGGTTGATGGTTTAAAACATAACTTATTAAGCATAAGTCAACTGTGTGATAAAAGTTATAAAGTATCTTTTGAACATGACAAGTGCATTGTTGGGCATTAAATTGATAACAAAATTCTATTCACTGTTGAGCGTCATGAAAATGTATATAACACCAACTTTGATAACTTAACTTCTCAACGTGTGCCATGTTTCTCTTCTATGAATGAAATTAGTTGGATTTGGCATAGGAGACTAGGACACGCAAACATGGACTTAATATCTAAACTAGTTAAGGGAGACTTAGTTGAGGGATTGCCAAAGACAAAATTCGTGAAAGACAAAATCTGTGATGCATGTCAACTAGGAAAACAAGAAAGATCTAGTTTTAAGAAGAAGAAAGCAATCTCTACTACTAGGCCACTCCAAATGCTACACTTAGATCTATTTGGTCCAAACCCAATTCAGAGTTTAGGAGGAAAATCATACGCATTTTGTTGTCGTTGATGATTATTCTAGATTTACATGGGCACTATTTTGAGGTCACAAAGATGAAGCATGTGAACAATTTATTAAATTGTGCAAGAAAATTCAAAATGAAAAGGGATGCACTATCACTAAAATCATAAGTGATAGGAGTAGAGAATTTAAAAATCAAGGTATGGAAGAATACTGTGATTCATTAGGAATATCTCATAATTTCTCAGCTCCTAGAATACCATAATAGAATGGTGTAGTTGAAAGAAAGAATAGGACTATACAAGAAATGGCCAGAACTATGCTCAACGAACATAAACTACCTAAGTACTTCTGGGCTGAGGCAGAAAATACCGCCTGTTATATTCTAAATAGAGTCCTTATTAGACCATCTCTAAATAAGACTCCATATGAATTACGGAATGGCCATAGACCAAACATCTTATATTTCCATGTCTTTGGTTGCAAATGCTTTGTACTTAGAGACAATGAACATTTAGGAAAGTTTGATGTGAAATCTAACAAAGGTATTTTTCTAAGATATGCCTTAGGTAGTAAAGCTTACCAGGTATGTAATAAAAGAACCTTAACCGTTGTAGAATCCATTCACATTGTATTCAATGAATCCAATCCATTTGCTCAAAAGACTGATGAGGATGAACTTGAGATTAATAAGGAAATTGAAAAATTATCTATTGAAGATAACTGAGATAAGAACACTGAAGTTAAGGAAACATCCACCGAAGATATTCAAGTAGAAAAAGAGATTAATAAATGACCTAGAGAATGGAAGTACATAAAGAATCATCCTATAGATCAAATTATAGGTGAACCATCATGTGGAGTAACTACACGATCCTCAATTAGAAATATGATTAGTCATTTTGCCTTCTTATCACAAGAAGAACCTAAAAATGTGAGTGAAGTAATGGAGGATGAATCATGGGTTATATCTATGCAAGAAGAATTAAATCAGTTTGAGAGAAATAAAGTCTAGACATTAGTTCCTAGACTTAGGGATAAGATAGTCATTGGAACAGAATGGATATATAAGAACAAGAAAGATGAACGTGGAATAGTTGTTAGAAATAAGGCAAGACTAGTAGCTTAGGGATATAACCAAGAAGAAGGAATAGATTTTAAGGAAACCTTCACACCTGTAGCTAGAATGGAAGTCATTCGAATGCTGTTAGCTTATGCAACATTTAAGGATTTCAAGATGTATCAAATGGATGTCAAAAGCACATTTCTAAATGGCTACATAAGTGAAGAAATATATGTAGAACAACCCCCAGGTTTTGAAAACCATAAGCATCCAAATCATGTTTATAGATTAACTAAAACCTTGTATGGTCTAAAGCAAGCTCCTAGAACTTGGTATGAAAGGATAAGTGATTTTCTACTAGAAAAGGGATTTACTAAAGGAAATATTGATACAGCACTCTTCATAAAAGCTAAAAATGAAAATTTGCTCCTAGTACAAGTATACATAGATGATATCATATTTGGAGCAACAAATGAAGAGTTGTGCAATGACTTTGCAAAGTGTATGCAAAATGAATTTGAGATGAGCATGATGGGAGAACTTAACTACTTCCTAGGACTTTAGATCAAACAAGTAAAACATGGAATTTTTATAAATCAATCGAAGTATATTAGAGACTTTCTCAAAAGGTTTAATAGGGAATATGGTAAAACTCTAGGAACACCAATGAACTCTTCTTTAAAATTAGACAAAGTTGAACAAGGCATACCTGTAGATGTTAAGCTCTATCATGGGATGATTGGTAGTCTACTTTATCTGACTGCCAGCAGACCTAACATAATGTTTAGCATATGTCTGTGTGCAAGATTTTAGGCTGCACCTAAAGAGTCTCATTTATTAGCTATTAAAAGAATACTTAGATATCTGATTGGAACCATTGAAGTTGGATTATGGTATCCTAGGTACACCTTCTTTAAGATTATTAGCTATTCAAATACAGATTTTTCCAGTAGCAAAGTTGATAGAAAAAGTACGAGCGGCACATGTCATTTCTTACGACATTCATTAGTATCTTGGTTTTCAAAGAAGCACAATTCAATTGCTCTTTACACAACCGAGGCAGAATATATAGCCACTGGAACTTGTTGTGCTCAAATGATGTACATGAAACAACAACTTATGGATTTGGACTACACTATGACACAGTTCCTATAAGATGCGACAATACAAGTGCAATAAACATCTCAAAGAATCCTATATCACATTCACGAACTAAACATATAGAAATTCGACGTCATTTTCTTCATGACCATGTGCAAAATGGAGATGTGACACTTGAGTTTGTATGCACAGATGAACAATGAGCAGACATATTCACGAAACCACTTCAAGAGGATAGGTTTTATGAAAATAAGACGTGAATTAGGTCTGATGCATAGTTGAGAAGTTGTCTAAAATTACATTAGACTACATAACTAAGGGGGAGCAACTTACAATAACATTGATATTTCATTAAACATTTCACATTTAGCAAATTTTTCTCGCATTTAGTATTAAACTCAAAGCATGGTGATTGCATATTAAATTTTTTTATGGATACATGACACATGTTGATGCTTACATAAACATTTGAACTTTAATGACTACTTTGCTTATCCTTGTATATGTAAATTGACAATCTGTGTATGTTCACATTGAAATTTAATTCTACAACACAAATATACATTAGCAAGGGGGAGAAGTAAATTGAATAATACATGGAGATATCTTTCACGGTACAATTTTGAAATATAAAGGTTGCCTTTTTTTTTTTTTTTTGCAAAGATGAGATATATTTATGTCAGAACATATATATATACACCTTTTTGTTGATGTCAAAAAGGGGGAGAAATTAAAGCAAAAATGATAAAATTATTTTTGGGAGAAATTTGTAAGAAAAAAATTAAATTATGATTTTTTCTTTTGTCAAAAAGAGGGAGAACTAAGCAATTTTTTTCTCTTTGAAATGAAGGGGGAAAAGAGTATAGTATAGACATATATACTAGAGAAGATATGGCATATTTTACAATGTGTATGAACATCATTGTGTGTAACCAATATTGCTAAATTCTAAATTATGCATTATCTTAGGGGGAGCCTTATTAGGCGTAACCCAGTTTTGCTCGTGTATTTGTCATCATTAAAAAGAGGAAGATTGTTGATTCTATGAGTCCAATCTTATTTTGATAATGATAAATCACTTGGTATTTGACCTATGCAAATGAGTTTGTGAACAGGATCATGATTTAGAATGCATGAACAGTAAACTTGTACAGAAGCCATGAGGAACCTAAAGTTTATATCACTTGGCGCAATCCATAAAACTAGAGGGATGAAAGGATGATAAAGCAAGTTTCAAGTTCAAGATCTTCAATGGAATGGGTATTTAGAATTGAATGTATTTACATGTGTCATATGATATAACTCGAAGCTCAAAAAAACCCCAGACAGACCATAGGACTTATGCATTTCATGAAAAATATATTTACATTAGTTCTAAGTTGAAAGAAATTTTTCAAGGAAAATTTTAGAGGCCTCGTCGATGAATCCAATGGCTTCGTCAAAAAACGTATGAAGTCCACTCGGCGATGAATAGTGTTGTCTTGTTGACGAACAAATACTAAGGAGCCCAAAAAGTTCAGATAGTGCTCTCATCAATGAACTCATGGCTTCGTCGACAAAGGTTAGGGCGCTGATTCACGTTTCAGCATGGACACAGACTAAAACTCTTATTTTTAAATAATCAAACGGCTAGGATTTAATCTAGGGCTAAGAAAACTTATAAAAAAAATCTCTAAACCCTAGAGCACCACTTTTTGCCTATCTCTTGAGAGCCTTGAGCTTATTGCATCAATCTTTGGCATACCTTGAGAAGCTTTAGACATATTGCTAAGAATCGTTGCCTGCACTACAAAGAATTCACATTTGTCTGGGCATTCGCATATTCAAGATTTGAATAAATACACGCACAACTTCTGTAAATCTGGTTTGATCTTGAGGTTTGGAAAAATATTTTATTGAGCTTTCAATTTTTTATTAGTCGGCCATTTTCTCCATTATTCGTTTATTGAAAAATCTTATTGAGAGCAAGAAACTAATTTTTCCCATAGATATTTATTTGAAAAATCTTTTGGGAACAGTATTCTAAAGTTTTGAATCCTTGTGATATTCAAAGTTATATTTGTATCCAAAGAGATCTATCTTATGGGTGCAAAAAGTATTTGAAAAATAGTGTTTTAAATCTTTGAAATATTCAAAGTCATATTTTTATTCAAAGATTTAATCTTACGAGTTATTTGATAGTAAGAACTTAGACCTACATAATATTCAAGACTATTTTTTAAAGATCTTATTTGGTATTTCTGCATAAAGTGATTTGAACTTAAACCCTAAGTTCTCCAAAGCATTTATTTATAAAAATTATTTTTGGGAGATATTGATAAATAGGTGATTTGTGAAGCATATCATTCTCTTCATATAAAGATCATATTATTACATACATACTGAGCTTCAAGTACTTATCATATAATTATGTGGTAGGATTTATCTTGTACTCCCCAGCTTGGTTAGAAGCATTTTGAGTTCTTGCAGAAATTGTAATTTTTATTTTGTATACATGGTTTGAGCTGTGAACCAGGATTGAGGAGGAAGTTACGCCTCTCTTAAGCAGCAGGTTGTGAGGGAAGCTCCCTCCCAGTTAAAGGAGCGAACTTTTAGTGGAATCCTTGAGTGGATTGTTCAAAGCGAGAATGTAGGCTGGGGTAGGCCAAACCTCATAAAAATCGAGTTTGCATCTCTCTTATCCTTACCTCTCTTTAATTTTTGTGTAATCTCATTGTGTATGTGTTGAATTTTTAGTACGTGTGTAAGTAATTGGGTAACATTGTGTACTTGATAAAAACACACATAAAATTAATTATATGTGAAACATTAAGGTAGTTATGAGTTGCTTGCAAGTTTGAAATTGATAATTTTCAAAATTAGAACCTAAAGGACCTATTTTTTAAAATACCTAATTCACCCCCCTCTTGGGATAACACCATAATTCACAGAAGTTGTGAAGCATGATGATGGTAGAAGTCTTGATTTCAAATTGTGACGCCACGGCATCTAAGAACTGGATGCAAGATGACAAGGTGTATGCATTAGAGGTGCAATGGTCCCTAAGGGGCCGAAGAAGTTGCTCCTCTGCCGCAGGTCAACGAGGAGCAAGAGGCTTCAAGTTTTGGTTTTGATTTTATGGTAAGCAGGAACTGGTCGATGTTCAGCCATGAATTTAGTTTGAAGTGAAGGGACTTGTAGAATAAACCTAAGATCCAGCTGTTGTGCAAACGGATAACCAAAAAAAAATTGATCATGCAAACCCTAATTACGTGATTAGGATTATACCTACGAAATCTATCTGTTTTTATCCCAAATCTACAAGTATGACAATGAGCTCTTGAAGATGACCAGAAATCTTTGATTATATTCCTTGACCACACCTGGCTCCTGAGAGAGTGGGCTCTTAAGCGGCTATTAGGGTTTTCTTCTCTCACGAAAACGTCTGCCTCAGTGAGAGTTCACTCATCTAACCCTAGCTGCTGAATGGAGCCCGTGTATATAGGCTTTAGTAGGGACCTCTGGGCGAATATGACTAGGACTTCCCACGTAATTAAGAATTCCTAGTTTGACCTGAATTCATCTTTAATTACGTTAGTTATAATTCATACCACTAAAGAATTATAATTGCACTCCCTGTCATATTCGAAATTAAATTTCGAGCTCCTATTATTAAATGATTATTTATCTTCTCACATAAAGATTACAAATACTTGTCTATTAAATTAAATTACTGAATATTTAATTAATTGACATATTAATTCCCCGAGACCTTCGACTTAACTTATTTGATGTGTCAGATTCAAAATCTACCTATAAAGTTTGACACAATTAAAACTTATTAGCTTCCTCAAGGGGGTATCATCAATCCCGATACTGGGATGTGGATTCCATCAATAATTAATGTTCACCATACACATAATATCGTCACCCAACTCACTGAGCTTTTTAACCCATAAAGAATCTCACTCTTCTATGAATCAAAGTAATAAACACTACATGCATGTGTCCAATAATAATTTCAGGATTCAGAGCATAAGAACTCATAATAACCATGAGGTGTTAATTGTTTTATATAGTCAGTATAAAAACAATTACTCCAAGATGATCCTGTTCAATACACACAAAGTGTACTAGCACAAAGAGTGTGAACTGTACCATTCCCAATAGTCAAGACAGACCTATTAAAACCTTGTGCTACAGTCCTACTAATGGCATGTCCAATTTCATTTTAAGATTGTGAATAATAAACTTATATTCTATGGAACTAGTGATCTAATATTATGTGTATAAGTTGTACTCTACACACTAGATCACCTACTATATAGAATAAAAGACACACATGCATAATCATTAAATAAAGTCAAGCAAACATTACTAACAATGATTCTCATTAAAATGGAATAACTGAAGCTATTAAAAAAATACTAAAACCAATTACATAAAGAATGTCTTTCAATATAAATCCCTAACAGGGAGGACTCGACTAACTCTTGACTAGAAGTAGATTTCCTAATCGACCTACAAGATTTCTTAATCCTAGGGTCTATAGGTACTAGTTCTGGATCGAGAGATCTCAAACCCTGCATGCAACAATTTAGCATAGAAAATCAAGTTTTCAAATAACAAACAAAAATAAAAACAAATAAAAATAAAAAGAAAATAAAAATCATGCAGTTAACTATACAAAGATATGGCTCACAACGGTAACCAAGTCCCCGACAACAGTGCAAAAATTTGGTAGGCTCGCCAAGGCTTGGGTCCTTAACTACCAAAGATAAAATTTATAACCATAATTAACCCCAAGTTTAGTAGAACGATGAGTAAGTCGGGTGTCAATCCTCAAGGACTCTAATGCAGCAGTGCACCAATATAATCTAGTTTACTACGCTTGAACAAAAGGAAAAGATTAAATTGTGATTTGTTTATTAACTTATGTTGGAATTTGTGTATTCCCAAAAGGGGGGTGAATTGAGTGAATTGGGTATTTAAAAATTTTTACCTAGGTAGATCCACAACCAATATTTAGCAACCTAGGGTCTCTCTAAGTAAATGTCAATTACCCAATACAATTCAATTAAGCATATATTTAAAGCAGATATAGCAGTCTGAGTATTTCTCAATCATTCAAATCAAGTATGTAAAACAGTTAATACAATTAACCATAACATACATGTGCAGAATTTAAAGCGCAAAATATAAAGTGGAGACACACAATATGTTATCGGGGTTCGGCCAATACTACATGTGTCCCCACCTTAAACCGCAACTTAAGGATTCCATTAATTTCTCACTTAATGAGTGGATTGACATCGATTACAACACCTTACAAGATGGTGCACCTAATTCTCCTAGCCAGGTCTGAACCAATCTGGTGCTCTCTTAACCGGGTCTGAACAAATCCGGGTCTGAGCAAATCCGGTGCTCTCCTAACCGAATCTGAGTAATTCGAGAATTTTCAAAGGTTGCCCCTCTTCCGATCACATGTCGAGAATACAACAGATATAAAAGTTTATGTGTATAGATAAATACTTCTATATCAAGTAGGATGTACACAATGAAGCACAAATGCTCTTACAGATGATATGAATATAAAAGCTCAATGTGAGTATCTGTATTTTGTAATATGATTTAGTAATCTTTGAAAATGATATTTATGATAATGTGCTTCAAAGATTCAAAACCCTAATAAAAATTATCTCCTAAAATTATTTTTCAAATAACATGTAGGAGAACCTAGGGTTTTACTTTCAAGTAATTTTTGCTCTAATAAATTGTATGATCTTTGATAAAAAAAATATATATTCAATCAGCGTTTTTCAAAGATCTACACCTCAAATTAAATTATCTCCACAAAAATAATTTTTCAACAATGAAAGTATCAGAGATAATGAAGATTTGCTTCTCAAAAATATTTTTACAATAAGCACAAAAGCAAGCTTTTGAATCTTGCAACAAAGATGCAAAGAATCACAAGCCAAGGAAAGTTATCTCCTAAGGATATTTATCAAGACAGAAAACATGTGGGAGAAACTAAAATTTTGCTCTCAAGAAAGATTTTAAAAAAAATAAATAAAAGAGAGCAAGGGATTTTTTATATGAAAAATATAAGCCCAAATCAATATACTCTTGAAAATTTTTGAATATAATAAGTATAGGAGAGTATAAAAAAATAAAACTTTAAAAATATTTTCAGAGGATTTTCAATCTAATCTCATGTTTAAAATTTGAGTAAAGAGGGGCTATATAGAGATTCTGGCGAAAATCTAACCGTTGGGGATATATTAGGCATTTTGGAATTTGTTTAATTAAATTTTGACCGTGGTTACTGCAATAAAAAAAAATCGTAAACCCAAGGGGTTCGGTCGACCTATGGTATCGCCGGTCAACCATTCAAGCAAAAATTCAAACTTTCAATCTGTGCTCGATTGACCTAGGAACGGTTCGTTCGACCTAACGAAAGGTGACTTGGAACCCTTTGTAGGTTCGGTCGAACAAGGCAAAAAGGCCAGTTAGCCACTCATAAGGTTCAGCCGACCAAGGTGATTTTTAACTGAAGGTGTTGGTCAGCCAAGGGATGAAACTGGGCAAAAGTGCAAAGATGGTCAACCGTGGGCTTTTAGAACAAAACCGTCCGGTCGGCTGAGCGTCGATCGACCAAGGTCAAATGACCTTGCAATGGTCGGTTTACCGAGGGAAGTGAAATTCCTATTTTGCCTATGATTTTGACCTTAATGAAATTTCCCCTAAATATATGAGTATGGTTTTTAAGTGTGGGGACTTTTAAGAAAAGTTTTGGGTTCTAAGGTCAGTCTATTGTCGTCCTGAGCTTATCATCCACATCATGCATGCAATGCATTATTACAAACCAGAATATAAAACTAAATTCTTTTACAAGATAAAATATATGTCTTCTTTCTTGCTCTTCTGATCCATGGAATACACCAAGTGTGTGATACGAGCTTTCTGCACTTTATGGCTTCCATTTCCCTTTGTCTTATGTGCATGCCAAATTAAAAACATGTTCAAGCACTCAACGAATAGATAAGACACTTATGTTTTGTTCACATCAAAATAGGGATCGGACTCAAAAGGTCAACAATCTCCCCCTTTTTGATGATGACAAACGCGTAAGAGCAAAATGGGATAAGCCTAAAAAGGCTCCCCCTAACAATATGCATTCTTTAAAATCAAGTAGTACACAAATCAGGCATATTCACAAAAGAAGACATTTCAAATTATATGCATTTAGTTTTGACAATAAGGCACAATCATGTAGCATGAAATATAGCTTAGATGATTATCATGTTGCTCTCCCTCTCCCCCTTTTGGCATTAGCAAAAGGGCTAAGTTAAGAAAAAGTTTGATTATTTTAAAAGAAGTCTTAGCTTAAGGTAGCACTCCCCTTTTTTTTTTTTGAAAACTGTCCCCCCGGTTAGGTATTTAAGCTAAAAAAAAATCTTCCCCTTTTTTGATATAGGATTTGAGCATGAACACATAAGATATTTGGGCATAAGAAAAATTTTATAATAATTTGAAATGCATGGTAATTAAGAACACAAAACAATATAACCGGTCATTTAATTTTAAAATGACATAACAAATATGATTAGACCAAAATAAACAACCACATGAATCCCAGAGGTATCGGAAGATTCAAAACAGGGATTATATGGCAAAATCAAAGAACCTGTGGCAAAACAATATAATATTCATTTAAAGAATATTCAATAAAATCATCACAATTAAGTACATGTCACAGTGAGTTCATCCTTAATCTAAGCTAAAATATGGTGAACACAACAAAATGGAATTTTAATTTTAGATGCTCCCCCTACGAAATTAATTAACTGCTTAGATGCTTTGAAGTGCTTATACTTGTCAAATAATAGTTTTACTAAGAGTTCCAAACCGTATAAGCAATCATTTAAAATCTCTTAAAATAAATATACTTGCAAAGATTGATTACTCTTTTATGCAACCAGTATAATTATCCCTATATTTCACATATGCATCAGAAAAGAAATATTAAGGCATGATATAATGCTCATAAACCAAAAAACAATTCATATCCATACATAAATCTTTAAGATCCGGATATGACGTTCAGGTTTTCTAAAGAGTCTCAATATTCAAAAAGCAAATTGATGCATGTGAGTTCTTTAAGCTTTTTCTATAAGGATGGAGCTTAGCTCCTCTAATCATTTGATGATTATGTGAGGATGAAATTTAATTATTCAATTTATTTTCACTCATCCTTATTTATTTTCACTCATCCTTTCATTTTATCATAATCATCTTTGTACATGGTTTTATTTGGGAAAATTTTAATAAAATTTCGACAGCATGTCGTCTGTAAATCAAAAATTTTCCCATAAAACTTGTACCTGATAAACGGTTGTTTTCAACAAAGTATACATATGAATCATGCAACAACCTAAAATCAACTACCAGCATGCAGTTCACATCACTATATCCGCCATGCAGGAGGCATTTTAGACAACGCATGCAATCATGTAGCAATCAACAATTCATAAAATATAATCTATCCATCAAAGAATATAAATACTAGCGAGCAGAGGATAGTTTTGAGTTCAGTGCAGTATTGTTATTCATTAAGGCATATGGGCTTGAATGTAATGAGATAATGAGAGCATTTAATTTGTAAAGACATGAAAGTGTAATACTCCCCCTGAGTTATGCGTTAATGCGTTAATCCATTTTATGCATTTTCTTAATTTTCTAAATCCATTAGCCATGATTTTTAAGATTTTTTATTTTTTAAGCTTGGCGATGAATGCATTAGGCTTATCAGACCAAAAAGCCACAATGAATATTAATTAAGGTGATAAGCCTATGTTTTCCTCTTTTCTTATGAATCTCAATACGTATGAGAGGCTCAAGTTCAAATGGCTTTTCTTTCTTAACGTTCTTGCATAGGTTTCTCAGTTATTGCATGTTGACTCTACAAGTCCAATCCTGTTTTGATAATGACAAATCACTAAGTATTTGATCTGTGCATTGAGTTTGTGAACAGGACCTATATTAAGCATGCATGGAAAGATAACGAGTCATGGAAGCCATAAAGTAAAGCTGACACATTTTGGCAAGCTCCATGGAAATCAAAAGTACAAGAATCAAGATGCAAGCGGCAAAGTTCAGGAACATCTTAGGAATGGGTATTTAGAACTTATGTATTTACATTGTCATATGATTTAATTTGAGGCTCAACATATACCTAGAATGACTTTAGGTTTCATGCATTTCATGAACATCATTAGGGGACTTTCATTGGAAAGTGTTTTTATAAAAGAGCTAAGAAAGAAAGTAAAACATATTTTTAAATTAAAAAAAATAGAAGAAAATGAAAAAGGGGACATCGATAGCTTGAACTCAACCTCAGTCGCCTGAAGAATTTCTTCAGGAGCCCGAAGATTAAGTTCGATAGCCTGAAGAATTAATGGGAAACACAGCAAGTTGGCTAAGGCACTTCGGTCGCCTGAACTTGAGACTTCAAGCGCTTGAACTCGCCACTTCAGGAGCCGGAACCACTCTTCAGTCATCTGATCCTGTATTCCGAGTTGATTTTTCAAAGGTTTAAGGAACTTCGATCGCCTAGGCTTCGACCTCAGTCGCCTGAACTTGCGGGAAAACTTAAAATTTTGATTTTTATTAAAAGAACTCGCAAGCTATTTCTTTGATCCAACGGTTGAGATCAATTCTAAGGGTAAGATACTATATATACTGAATATCTAAACCCTAGAAAAAAAAAGCTAAGACACACAACAAGAGAAGAACATATCTTATTGCAAGAACATAGAGAAACTTGAGCTGATTGCTATACGATTGCCTGCACTTGATTCTTCATTCATCTTCTTTGGGCAAATCTACTCCATAAATCAAAGAGCATTCATTCATTCAATTTTATTTCTTCTTGGTATTGATGTTGGGTGATTCAAGTTATTTTTTTTAAGAGCTTCTCATCTCATCACTTGCTATTGAATATCTTTCGAGAATTTGATCTTGAGCATTCTTAACCATATAGAGATTTTTTTTAACAAGTTCATTACTTGAAAAAGTTTACTTTGTCTTTGAGATATATTTTTCAAAGAACCACTCTTTTAGAAATCTATAGTTAAAAGGTGCTGAGTGATAGAAAATAAGTAAATGCTATATTTAGATAATCTCACTGCTTGGTAAAAGATTTATTTTTCTTCATTGGTTAAAAAGATTTGATTCTTGTATGTCGTTGTTAAAGGATCTATATTTTAGACATGTTAATGTTTGATTAAATATCCTTGGTGCTTTATAAATATACATTTTATTAAGGGATATTTTTCTGAGCAACAATATATTTAGTTTGTGGGTGTTGAACATCATTATCTATATATATATATATAGATAAATACATATTTGCATATGACAAAGTTTGTGTTGAGATTGAATATTAGAAAGGAACTTTTTTATTGTAATTGATATAACCTTCAAAGCCTTTTTATAAGTTCACAAAAGATATATTAGTGCATTTTAGCAAAGTGAACTAGAATCCTAAAATTTTCCAAAGTGCTTAAATATATATTTATTTGGGAGATCTGATAAAAAGAGTATTGTATGTTGAAGCATAATCATTCATAAAATGATTGTATCATTTTCATACATTTTGAGTTTCAAGTTATATCATATGTTAATGTATTAGGAATTTGAATTGTACTCACGAGCTCTTGTTTGGAAGCATTTTTTAGTGTTTTTACGGATTCAGTGTATTCACGGTTCGATGTGTGAACCAGTGTTTGAGGAGAGAGTTGTATCTCTTGTAAGCAGCAGCATATGAGGCAGTTGTGCCTCTTGTAAGCAGTGGATTGTAAGGGAAGTTCTGTCCCAATTTAAGGAGCAGGGATTTAGTTAAATCCTTGAGTGGTTGCTCAAGGCGAGGACGTAGGCCAAGTCGGCTGAACCTTGGAAAAACCGTGTTTGTCTTCTCTCTTCCCTTTACTCTTTACTTTCAGCACTGCATTTGAATTGTTTATATTGCATGTATAGCTTGGATAGTATTGCACATAATAAATTGAGTAATAAGAACTCATTGGTAAATATATAAGTAGGGATTAAGTGATAAATAAGTTTCAAAGAATTTTTAAATACCCAATTCACCGCCCTATTGGGATTACAACTGATTCAACATTGCATTTTCATATATGTTGAAATCTATGGCCATCATATTAGCCATTTCACTTGACTAAAAAGATACAAAGCTCTAAGGATTTGACTTGAAGGATTGAGAGCTTGTGAGGTGAATTTGGATAAATACTCTTATCAATTTAAATTGTAGTTAGGTTCAGAAGAGTATTCATTATGAGTGGACAAGGTATGCTTAATTTAAGATATTTATATTTAGGTGTGGGTTAAGCATTTTAAATTATATACTAAGTGTAGCAGCCTTATCCATTTGGAAGTTGATGTGTATACTAAGCTTCTACATTTTAAACCTAAACCACTTCCCAAGCCTAATATCATTACTAACCCCTAAATCTAGTCCTAGGGTCTAAGGAAGAATTAACTAATTTGGTAATATTAATTTAAATCCATTTTTCCTCAGGTCCTATAGGGTTTGCCTTCATGATTACCCACATCATTTCTTTGTCTATGCCTCTGGCAGTTATAAGTCAGATACGCCGTTTCGTTTTACAAGATAAGCAAAATTTATATGCATGTGACAGATTATACTTGTTTAATTTTTTATTTGACGAGGTATGAATGTGGGACTTATAATATGAACCCTTTTTGAAAAAATTATTTCTTTTGACTCTTAAGGGTTTATTATGATTATTCTTTTTATATTCTACTTTGGGTGAAACTCTAGAATGATCATTTACTTCTTTCCTTAAGCAGATAATTTTCAATATATTTTCACTATTTTTATTTTCTAAGGTGGTATGATAAGCTTTCAATTCTTTCAATTGTTTTGCCACCTTTTTATCCTCATTTTTCAAAGACTTTTTCTTTTAGATATCCTAACTAGAAGCTTATGTATTTTCAATGAAGCTTTTTCTAGTCCTTCATACACATGCATGTTTTCATTATAGGATTTAACACATGATTCATCACAAAATTTAACACAATCATTAAATAAATCATTGCATGTGTCATCAGTAGGATTATCACAAAATTCAACAGATGATTCATCAAATAATGTGTTGCAGGAATCAATAGAGGAATCATGACATGCAATATTAATTAAACTAGAAGGTGAGTCATATACCTCCTCATTGATTATTGTGGTGTTTATGATCTGCCGCTAGTTGATCATCCAATCTTGGAGCTTCCAGAGTGGCGATCTCCTTTTCCTATGTCTCTTTATATCTAATTTCCAGCTCAACCCAAATCACCCTTGCATTTGTACATGCCATAATCTCGAGAAAAATATTAGAATCTAAAGCGCAATACAGTTAATCCATGGCATGTGAATTTGCATGCATTAAACTATTATCATTTTCAACTACTAGCACACAAATTCCTTTATCAACCACTTGCCAAGCCCTCCAATTCATAGATTTTATAAAGATGGTCATTCTAATTTTCCAATGGGTGTAGATTACACCATAAAACAATGGAGGGCTAGTAAGCGACTGTCTCTCACCGAATGGGAATACACCAATTTGAACCATTGCGATCTTTGACACAAGTGGTTAAGCTTTTTGCAACAAGACTCTAATACCAATTGTTGGAATTGGTGTATTCCCAAAAGGGGGGGTGAATTGGGTATTTAAAATTTTCTACCTAGGTTAGATCCACAACCAGTATTTAGCAACCTAGGGTCTCTCTAAGAAAATGGCAATTACCCAATACAATTTAACTGAGCATATATTTAAAGCAAATACAAGCAATCTTAGTATTTCTCAATCATTAAAATCAAGTATGTAAAACAGTTAAGATGATAAATCATAACATACATGTGCAGAATTAAAAGTGCAGAAAATAAAGTAGAGACATACAATATGTTAACAGGGTTCGGTCAATACTTCCTGCATCCCCGCCTTAAGTTGCAACTCAAGGAATACACTAATTGCTCACTTAACGGGTGGAGTAACATCGATTACAAAATATTACAAGATGGTGCACCTGGTTCTCCTAACCAGGTCTGAGCCAATCTAGTGCTCTCCTTACCATGTCTGAGAAAATCATATGCTCTCCTAACCGAGTATGAGCAATTCAGGACTAATCATATGGCAAGTCCACCTCTTTCGACCACACGTCAAGAATACAATAGATATAAAAACTTATGCGTACAAATAAACACATCTATATCAAGCAGGATGTACACAATGAAGTACAAATGCACTCACGGATGATATGAATATAAAAGCTCAATGTGAATATGTGTATTTTGTAATATGATTTAGTAATCTTTGAAAATGATATTTATGATAATGTGCTTCAAATATTCAAAACTCTAATAAAACTTATCTCCCAAAAATATTTTTCAAATAAAGTGTAGGAGAACCTAGGGTTTTACTTTCAAGTAATTTTCGCTCAAATAAAATGTATGATCTTTGATAAATATATATACATATTCAATCAGTGTTTTTCAAAGATCTAAAACTCAAAAAAAATTATCTCCACAAAAATAATTTTTCTTCAATGAAAGTATAGGAGATAATGAAGATTTGCTTCTCAAAAATATTTTTACAATAAGAACAAAAGCAAGCTTTTGAATCTTTCAATGAAGATGCAAAGATTCACAAGCTGAGGAAAGTTATCTCCCAAGGATATTTATCAAGACATAAAATATGTGGGAGAAACTAAAATTTTGCTCTCAAGAAAGATTTAAAAAAAAAAAATTTGAATGAGAGCAAGGAATTTTTTATATGAAAAATATAAGCCCAAATTAATATACTCTTAAAAAATTTTCAATTTAATAAGTATACGAGAGTATAAAAGAATAAAACTTAAAAAATATTTTCAAAGGATTTTCAATCTAATCTCATGTTTAAAATTTGAGTAATGAGGGGGCATATATAGATTCTGGCGAAAATCCAACCGTTGGGGATATATTAGGCATTTTGGAATTTGTTTAATTAAATTTTAATCGTGATTACCACAGAAAAAAAATTGGGAACCCAAGAGGTTCAATCGACCTATGGTATCGCCAGTCGGCCATTCGAGCGAAAATTCAAATTTTCAGTCCGTGCTCGATTAACCTAGGAATGGTACGGTAGACCTAACGAAAGGCAACTTGGAACCCTTTGCAGGTTCGGTCGACCAAGGCAAAAAGGCCAGTCGACCACTCATAAGGTTTGGACAACCATGGTGATTTTGAATTGAAGGTGTTGGTCAGCCGAAGGACAAAATCAGGCAAAAGTGCAAGGATAGTCGACCGTGGGCTTCTAGAACAAAACCGGCCAAATGGCCAAGCATCAGTCAACCAAGGTCAAATGACCTTGTGATGGTCAGTTGACCGAGGCAAGTGAAATTCCTATTTCACCCCTAATTTTGACCATAACAAAATTTCCCCTTGAGTGTACGAGTATGGTTTTTAAGTGTGGGTATTTTTAAGAAACTTTTTGGATCCTAAGGTCAGTCTATGGTTGTCCTGAGCATATCATCCACATCATGCATGCAATGCATTATTACATACCATAATATAAAACTAAATGCTTTGACAAGAAAAAATATGTCTTCTTTCTTGCTCTTCTGATCCATGGAATTCGCCTGTTGATTTAGTTGTAATCTTAAGAGGGGGTGAATTGGGTATTTTAAAAATTCTTTGATATCTTATTCACCACTTAGTCCCTATATATAAATGTAACCAATTACTTATCAAGTTCGTGTGAAATTATCCAACAAACATACATGCAATGTAAGTAATGAAATGTAGTGCGGAATGTAAAGAGATAAGGGAAGAGAGAATGCAAACACAGTTTTTACGAGGTTCAGCCAACTCGGCCTACGTTCTCGCCTAGAGCAACCCATTCAAGGATTCCACTATAATCCCTACTCCTTAAATTGGGACAGAGCTTCCCTTACAATCCGTTGCTTACAAGAGGTACAACTTCCTCCTAGCCCACTACTTACAAGAGATACAACTCTCTCATCACACCTGGTTCACAACTCGAATCGTGAATACAATGAAATCTGTAAAATACTCAAAGTTGCTTCCAAAAAAGCTAGTGAGTACAATTCAAAATCCTAATACATAATCATATGATAAAACCTGAAGCTCAGAATGTATGAAATGATACAATTGTTTATGAATGATTATGCTTCAATATGCAATTTCCCTTCAAACCAAAACTCCAAAGTAATGATATATTTAAACACTTTGGAGAATATTAGGGTTCTAGTTCACTTTGTAAAAATGCACAAATATATCTAATGTGAACTTATTCAAAAACTTTGTCTTGAATATTGGATCAATCAAAAACAACAACTTTCTTTCAAATATTCAATTCACACAATGATCTTTCTAATAAGCCAATACATATATATATATATATATATATATGTATAATATGATTTTCAAAGATCACAAACTGAATATATTGTTTTCTAGAAAATATCCCTCAATAAAATGTGTATTTATAAATACCAAGGATATATAATCAAGTGTTAATATATCTAAAATATAGATCCTTTAACAAAACACACACTTAACCAATGATAAAACTTTTTATCAAGTAGTGAGATTATCTAAATAACATATATATATATGTAAGGTATGCTCACTCTCTATCACTCAGCCTATTTTAACAATAGATTTCGAAATGAGTAGTTCTTTGAAAAATATATATATCAATGGCAAAATAAACTTTATCAAGTAACACACTTGTCAAGAAAAATCTCTATATGGTTAGGAACACTCAAGATCAAACTCTCTAACGATATTCAATAACATATGATGATATGAGAAGCTTTTGGAAAACACTAAACGGATTAACCAAACCTCAATACTAAGTTGAAATCAAGATGTGTAAATGAATCCCCTTTGATTTTCTGAGTTGATTTGCCCAAGCTTGATGAGTGTGTGCAAGAGTGCAGGAAATCGTATAGCAATGTGTTCAAACTTCTCAAATCTCTTTTCAACAAGATGTTCTCTTCTTTTCTCATTTTTTCTTAGCCTAGCACTAGGGTTTAGATTATGTAAAAATAGTTGCTTTACCCGTAGAATCAATCCTAACCATTGGATCAAATAAATAGCTCGTGTGTTCTTTCATTAAAAAATAAATTTTTTAAACTTTCCCGAAGGTTCTGGCGACTGAGGTCAAAGGCCTAGATGACTGAAGTTCTTTAAGTCTTTGAAAAAATAACCTGGACACAAGGTCAGACGACTGAAGTTTGGGGTTCAGACGAATGAAGTGTCAGGTTCAGAGGACTGAAGTCTGAGTTTAGTCCTCTGAGGTGCTTTTGCCAGGTTTTGTGTTTCACCAGTAATTCTTCAGGTGACTGAACTTAATCTTCGATCTTCTGAAGAAATTCTTTAGATGACTGAGGTTAACTTCGGTCTTCTGAAGTGGCAACTTCAAGCGATTGACAATTGAGTTCGGTCTTCTAAAGTACCTATTTTCTGAATTTTTTCTTTATGCTTTGAAAAATTGATTTCCTTCCTTTCTTGGCTCTTTTATAAAAACATTTTTTGGGGTTTCAAACATATTTCTAAGTCCATGAATGTCTCCTAATGATGTTCATGAAATGCATGAGTCCTAAGATCATTCTAGTTCATGATTTGAGCCTCAAATTAAATCATATGAAAATGTAGATACATTAATTCTAAGTACCCATTCCCAGGACGCCTTTGAACTTGGTCCTTGCATCTTCATTCTTGTATTCTTTGAGTTCCATGGATCTGCCAAGTTATGTATGCTTTCATCTTCATGACTTCCATGACTTGTTATCCTTTCGTGCATGCTATATATATAGTTCCTATTCACAATCTCAATGCACAGATCAAATACCAAGTGATTTGTCATTATCAAAATAGGATTGGACTCGTAGAGTCAACAATCTCCCCCTTTTTGATGATGACGAATACACGAGCAAAAATATATAGTGGGTTACGCCTAATAAGGCTCCCCCTTAAATAATGCATCAAATATTCAGTAAATGAAATATGCTCATGTTCATATATACGTTGTTCAGCCTGATTCCAAATGAAATGTGCTTATGTTCATACACACGTTGTTTATGTCTTCTCCTATAGCCTGATTGTTCTCCCCTATTACACATCTAGTGTTGCCAACAATATTTTCTATTCTTGTTATTCTTCCCACCCTTTACACAATTTTTCTATTTTTGCCCTCTAATTCTTCTCCCCCTTTTGACATCAACAAAAAGGTGTATAAAAATAGTGCATGAGTGTACGTAACCTTATTTTCTATGCTCCATTTGAAATCTTAAAATTTTAAACTTGTTCTACCATTAGATTTAAAAAAAAAAAAAAATTACTTCTCCCACTTTTGACAGCAGCCATCCCTCTTGCTAATGCATAAATTCGTGTTGTAGAATATAAATTACATTATGAACATACACAGTGTGCCAAATTTCAAATATTATGTGAGAATACCAAATGTTGATTAATGTGACACCAAATGTTTACATCACAAAAATGCGATACCGAATGTTGAATAACTTAGCTAACCATGAGAATTTTAACAAATTGTGAATGTTAAGTGACGTTGCTCCCCCTAAATTATATCATCTGATATAATTCTAGGTAACCTCTCGACTATGCATCAAACCTAATTCACGCCTAATTTGGATAACCCTATCCTCCGCAAGTGGTTTCATGAATATATCTTCCCATTGTTCATCCGTGCATACAAACTCAAGTGTCACATCCCCTTTTTTGTACATGGTGACAAAGAAATTGATGTCGTATTTCTATATGCTTAGTTCATGAATGTAATATGGGATTCTTTGAGATGTTTATCGCACTTGTATTGTCGCATCTAATACGGATTGTTTCATAATTTAATCCAAAATCCTTCAGTTGTTGCTTTATGTATAGCGTTTGAGTACAACAACTACCTGCTGCTATTTATTTAGCCCCAACTATGGAAAGAGCAATTGAATTCTGTTTCTTGGAGAACCAAGAGACTAAGAAATGTCTTAAGTAATGACAAGTACCACTTGTGCTCTTCTTATCCACTTTGCTACCTGCAAAATCATCATCTGAATAGCTGATAATCTCAAAAGATGTATACTTAGGATACCATAACCCAAGTTCAATGGTTCCTATTAGGTGTCTAAGTATTCATTTGACAGCTAACAAATATGACTCTTTTGGTGCCGCCTGAAATCTTGTGCATAAACATACTCTAAACATTATATCAAGTCTTACTGGTAGTCAGATATAATAAGCTACCTATCATTTCACGATAAATCTTGACATGTACTGGTATACCTTGTTCATCTTTGTCTAATTTCAATGTAGCGCTCATAGGTGTACCTAGTATTTTTTCATCTTCCATATTAAACTTTTTGAGTAGATCTCTAATATACTTCGATTGATTTATAAATATTCCATGTTTTGCTTGTTTGATCCAAAGTCCTAGGAAGAAATTTAGTTCACCCATCATACTCATCTCAAATTCATTTTGCATAGTATTAGCAAATTCATTACACAATTCTTTATTTGTAGCTCCAAATATGATGACATCTACATATACTTTCACTAGGAGCAAGTCATCTTTCTTAGACTTTATGAACAGATTTTATCTATCTTTCCTCTGATAAATCCATTTTAGCCTTTCATACCAAACTCTAGGAGCTTGCTTTAAACCATACAAGGCTTTTGTAAGTCTATAGACGTGATCTAGATTCTTATGGTTTTCAAAGCCTGGGGGTTGTTCTACATACACTTTTTCACTTATGTAGCCATTTAAAAATGCGCTCTTGACATCCATTAGATATAATTTGAAATCCTTAAAAGCTCTATATACGAAAAGCGTTCGAATGGTTTCCATTCTAGCTACAGGTGCAAAGGTTTCTTCAAAATCTATACCTTCCATTCTAGTCTAGCCTTATTTCTCATAACTATACCATGTTCATCTTTCTTATTCTTATATATCCATTTTGTTCCAATGATTGACTTATCCTCAGGTCTAGGAACTAATGTCCATACTTTGTTTCTCTCAAACTGGTTTAGCTCTTCTTGCATGGACAACACCCATGATTCATCCTCTATAGCTTCACTCACATTCTTAGATTCTTCTTGAGATAGAAAGGCAAAATAACTGATCATATTCCTAAGAGAGGATCGAGTGGCTACTCCATGTAATAGTTCACCTATTATTTGATCAATGGGGTGATTCTTAATGTACTTCCATTCTCTAGGTGGTTCATTAACCTCATTTTCAATTTGATTAGTTTCAATGGATGGTTCTTTAGTTTCACTTTTCTTTCTTGAATCATTTTTAATTGATAGTTCTTCAAATTCCTTGTTTATTTCAATTTCATCTTCATCGGGTCTTTTGGAGAAGGGATTTGACTCATCGAACACAATATGAATAGATTCTATAACCATCAATGTTCTTTTATTATATACTCTATAGGCTTTACTATCTAAGGTATACCCTAGGAAGATACCTTCATCTGATTTCACATCTAACTTTCCTAGGTGTTCGTTGTCTCTAAGCACAAAAAATTTACAACCAAAGATATGAAAATATGATATGTTTGGTCTATGGCCATTCCATAACTCATATGGAGTCTTATTTAGTGATGGTATGATTAATACTCTATTTAGAACATAGCAGGCAATCTTCACTGCCTCAACCTAGAAATACTTAGGTAATTTATATTTGTTAAGCATAGTTTTGGCCATTTCTTGTATAGACTTATTCTTCCTTTCAACTACGCCATTCTATTGTGTTGTTCTAGGGGCCAAAAAATTATGAGTTATTTCTAATGAATTACAATAGTCTTCCATGCCTTGATTTCTAAATTCTCTACCCCTATCACTTCGAATTCTGGTGATAGTATATCCCTTTTCATTTTGGATTTTCTTGCATAGGTTTATGAATTGTTCACATGCTTCATCTTTGTGACCTAAGAATAATACCCATGTATATCTTCAATAATCATCAACTATTACAAATGCGTATGATTTTCCTCCTATACTCTGAATTGAGTTTGGACGGAATAAGTCTATGTGTAGCATTTGGAGTGGCCTAGTAGTGGAGATTTCTTTCTTATTCTTAAAATTTCTTCTTGCTTGTTTTCCTAGTTGACAAGCCTCACAAATTTTATCTTTGACGAATTTTGTCTTAGGCAATCCTTTAACTAAGTCTCCCTTAACTAGTTTAGATATTAAGTCCATGTTTGCATGTCCTAGTCTCCTATGCAAAATCCAACTTATTTCATTCATAGCAGAGAAGCATGTCACACTCTGTGATGTTAAGTTATCAAAGCTGGTGGTATAAACGTTTTCATGACGCTTAGCAGTGATCAATATCTTATTATCAGTTTTGTGTTCTACTATGCATTTGTCATGTTCAAAAGACACTTTGTAACCTTTATCACACAGTTGGCTTATACTCAATAAGTTGTGTTTTAAACCCTCAACCAATAAAACATCATTAATAAATAATGATGAATCATTACCAACTTTACCTACACATGTGATCCTTCCCTTAACATTATCTCCAAAAGTGACAAATCCTTCATCCTTGGGTGTGATGGATGTAAACTTCGCTATATCACCGGTCATGTGATGTGAACATCCGCTAACCATATACCATCTATATTTTTAGAATGATGATCTTAAGCATATCTCAAGGTCATCAGGCGCCATTAGACACGATTCACAATCTCGTCGTCACTGGATTCATATTCTAAATAGCTAGTGTTATTTGTATCCCAACCGAATTTTAGTGCCTTCTTCTTTTTCTTTAAGGCTTTTACTAGTTTAAGACACTCAGTCTTGATGTGTCCAACCTCTTGGTAGTTGTAGCATGTTGGAGGATCTTCCTTCTTTTTCTTCATGCTTGACTCTCCTCTTTCTGATTTTGAGTTCCGGAAATTTCCTGTTGAACTTCTTATTCTTTTTTAAGAACTTCCCAAACTTCTTTGTTAGGAAGACCATGTCATCATTTGATTCTGAGTCACTTCCCTCACTGAAACTGTGAGATGTTGCCTTAAGTGCTGTGGATTTCTTTGCCTTATTCTATTCACTTTTTCTCTCATTTATAGCAAGCTCACAAGTGATGAGCGATCCAATGAGTTCGTCCACCGACATCTCCTTGAGATTTCTCCCTTCTTCTATTGCCATAGCTTTCACTTCCCACACAGGAGGTAATCCCTTGAGTATTTTCCTGATCAACTCATAAGTAGGGTAAGTTTTTCCAAGTGCATTTAAAGAATTTGTGATGTGTGTGAATCTAGTGTACACGGATTGAATAGATTCATCAGCAGTCATCTTAAATGCTTCATATTCACTGGTGAGAATGTCTATGCTAATGTATTTTACTTCCTTAGGGCATTCATATGTAACTTCTAATTTTTCCCAAATTTCTTTAGCCGAGTTACATGCCATTACCCTATTAAATTCATTTACATCTAATGCACAAAAAAGTAAGTTCATTGTAGTAACATTTATTTGCACTGATTTCTAGTCTTCCTCTGTATACTCATCTTTTGTTTTAGGTACATTAATCTTATCAACTACTTTCATGGGAACATGATTACACTTTGTCACTATTTTCCATACCTTCCAATCTACATTTAACAGGTATATGCTCATCCTACGTTTCCAATAGGTGTAATTTACACCATAGAAAATTGGTGGTCTATGAATGTCCCTCACTGAATAGAGTTACACCAATATGTGCCATGTGATCTTTTTACAAAAAGAATTATTTAAGTCTATGTAAACCTCGTTCGTATACCAAATGTTGATTTAGGTGTAATCCCAAGAGGGGGGTGAATTGGGTATTTAAAAATTTCTTTGATATCTTTTTCACCACTCAGTCCCTATATCTAAATGTAACCAATTACTTGTCAAGTTCGTGTGAAATTATCCAACAAAACATACATGCAATGTAAGTAATGAAATGTAGTGCGGAAAGTAAAGAGATAAGGGAAGAGAGAATGCAAACACAGTTTTTACGAGGTTCAGCCAACTCGGCCTACGTTCTCACCTTGAGCAACCCACTCAAGGATTCCACTATAATCCCTGCTCCATAAATTGGGACGGAGCTTCCCTTACAATCCACAACTTACAAGAGGTACAACTTCCTCCTAGTCCACTGCTTACAAGAGATACAACTCTCTCCTCACACCCGGTTCACAACCCGAACCATGAATACAATGAAATCTGTAAAACACTCAAAGTTGCTTCCAACAAAACTAGTGAGTACAATTCAAATTCCTAATACATAATCATATGATAAACCCTGAAGCTCAGAATGTATGAAACGATACAATTGTTTATGATTGATTATGCTTCAATACGCAATTTCCCTTCTAGTCAAAACTCCCAAGTAATGATATATTTAAACGCTTTGGAGAATATTGGGGTTCTAGTTCAATTTGTAAAAATGCACAAATATATCTAATGTGAACTTATTCAAAAACTTTGTCTTGAATATTGGATCAAACAAAAACAACGACTTTCTTTCAAATATTCAATTCACACAATGATCTTTGTAATAAGCTAATACATATACATATATATATATATATATATATATATATATAATATGATTTTCAAAGATCACAAATTGAATATATTGTTTTCTAGAAAATATCCCTCAATAAAATGTGTATTTATAAATACGAAGGATATTTAATCAAGTGTTAATATATCTAAAATATAGATCCTTTAACAAAACACACACTTGAATCAAATCTATTTAACCAAAGATAAAACTTTTTATCAAGTAGTGAGATTATCTAAATAATATATATATATATATATATATATAAAGTATGCTCACTCTTTATCACTCAGCCTATTTTAATAATAGATTTCGAAATGAGTAGTTCTTTGAAAAATATATATATCAATGGCAAAATAAACTTTATCATGTAACACACTTCTCAAGAAAAATCTCTATATGGTTAGGAACACTCAAGAGCAAACTCTCTAACGATATTCAATAACATATGATGATATGAGAAGCTATTGAAAAACACTAAACGGATTAACCAAACCTCAATACCAAGTTGAAATCAAGATGTGTAAATGAATCCCCTTTGATTTTCTGAGTTGATTTGCCCAAGCTTAATGAGTATGTGCAAGAGTGCAGGAAATCGTATAGCAATGTGTTCAAAATTTTCAAATCTCTTTTCAACAAGATGTTCTCTTCTTTTCTCGTTTTTTCTTAGCTTATCACTAGGATTTAGATGATGTATAAATAGGTGCTTTACCCTTAGAATCAATTCTAACTGTTGGATCAATGAAATAGGTCGTGTGTTCTTTCATTAAAAAATAAATTTTTTAATCTTTCCTGAAGGTTCAGATGACTGAGGTCAAAGGCCTAGACGACTGAAGTTCTTTAAAGCTTTGAAAAAATAACCTGGACACAGGGTCAAACAGCTGAAGTTTGGGGTTTAGACAATTGAAGTCTGAGTTCAGTCTTCAAAGGTGCTTTTGCCAAGTTCTATGTTGCACTAGAAATTCTTCAGGTGACTGAACTTAGTCTTCGGTCTTCTGAAGTGGCAACTTCAAGCGACTGACCGTTGAGTTCGGTCATCTGAAGTACCTATTTTCTGAATTTTTTCTTTGTACTTTGAAAAACTTATTTCCTATCTTTCTTGGCTCTTTTATAAAAACATTTTATGGGGTTTTAAACATATTTCTAAGTCCATGAATGTCTCCTAATGATGTTCATGAAATGCATAAGTTCTAAGATCATTCTAGTTCATGATTTGAGCCTCAGATTAAATCATAAGAAAATGTAGATACATGAATTCGAAGTACACATTCCTATGACGCCCTTGAACTTGGTGCTTGCATCTTCATTCTTGTATTCTTTGAGTTCCATGGATCTGGCAAGTTATGTATGCTTTCATATTCATGACTTCCATGACTTGTTATCCTTCCATGCATGCTATATATATAGTTCTTGTTCACAATCTCACTGCACAGGTCAAATACCAAGTGATTTGTCATTATCAAAACAGGATTGAACTTATAGAGTCAACAACGCCAAGTGTGTGATACAAGCTTTCTGCGCTTCATGACCTCCATTTCCATTTGTCTTATGTGTGAGCCAAATTAAAATCCTGTTCAAGCACTCTACACACAGATAAGACACTTGTGATTTGTCAGCATCAAAATAGGGATTAGACTCAAAAGGTCAACAATTTATGAAAGCAATTAAAAGTGAATTAAACTACTTATTGAAAGGAAATTCCCTAGCTATGAATCCACCCTAGGTCCTTACTGAGCCATAACTAGGTTCGATCAATTATTCCATAATAGCATTTTAAAGATAGGTAATTCACTCAAGTGGCATAGGTAGCCGTGTTCGCACCAATCATTCGGAGCACAATCAGGATAATGGGGGTATACCCTATCTAGCGAACATGAATTCCTTTTTAAACATAATCCGCTTGAGTGGCTTAGGGTAGTTGGGTTCACACCAATCGTCCGGAGGATGATCGAGAGAATGGCTATACCCTATCCAACGAACACAGATTCCTTTTCACGATTGTACCCTACTATGCACAACTGCCTGAATCCTAGCTATGCTGTTCTTAGCCTAGAGTTTCATCACAACTAGAGAACTGAACTAATTAGCTACCCATAGTGCATGAAATTAAAGACAATACATAATTGAAAATATGACTTTTATTGAAATTATGAATTGAAATATAGAGCAAGAATGAACAAAATTTAATCTTGCACTTGGAATTAAGGAAAGTTGTAATGACCTAGAAATTTAAAACAATTAGGAAATACAATAAATGAAATTGATTAATCGGTAATAAGGGGAAAATGAAGGATTTTTAGAAGATATAATAGGCGTTATCAACGAATGTCCTGTCTTCGTCGACGAGTGTTTTTCCAAGATCATCGACGAACTCAGTCCCTCATGAACGAAGGAATCTCGAGAGAGTATATATGAAACTCTAAAATTCATTGACGAAGGTATCTTCTCATCAACGAAGTCACTATAGTGCCTCGTCGACAAACCCACGTGTCTTGTTGACGAAGCCCTGCCTATAAATAGAATTTCTCTCATTTTTCAGCGAGAAACTTGGGAACCCTAACTCTCTCTCTCTCTCTAAAATACAAACATCCAGCCTTCTCGCTTCAATTTTGGGCCGAATTTGATTCGGTTTGATGATCTGAAACCACCACGAGGTTCGTAAGATCATTCTCTACAAGGATGTATGAGGTGATCATTGTTTTGAGAGGTTTAGCAAACATCCCAAAATCAGGGTAAGTGAATTATTTTGGGATTTTATTAATAAATATTGTTATTTGGAGTTAGGAAGTAGTAAATAAGTGTTTTCTTAAGATTTGGATTAGTTGTAATTTATTTTAATTAAACTAGGATGTTTTGGTACAGGGTCCAAGTGAACTCTGTGGGTATCAATTCGGGGATCCTACCAGCGTAGTTTGGAAGTCAGGTAAGGGAAAATTATATATTAAATCAAATTTTATGAAATTAAAGGTAATAAATTATGTTACATTATATGTATGTTTTTGTGTGAATTATAAAATGTCAACCACGTAAAATTATGTTTTCTGAGCCTAGGACTGCTTATATAGTTATGTATATGTAAAAGTAAACGAATGAAAGTGTTTTTTGAGGAATTATGTAAGAAATGAAATGCATTTTTAGCATATAAATGTTAAATGTGGGTTGGCCTATTTTACAGGAATATGTATGAATTTTACTGCTAAATTGTGTGACATGAGATTCTGTGCAAATATATGTTAAATGTATAAGATGCAAGCTATGTAAGTAAAGCATTGAGAATAAAATATAATATGGACTATGTTGCTTGTGTATGTTAAATGCAACCATGTAAATGTAAGACAGCTGAAAAGAGTCATATTAGCAGATCTAACACATTTCTCTGTAGATTAACTGATGACAGCTAAAAGGAGTTGTAGACTAACTGATGATGGCTAAAGACCAGCTGTAGTATGAATGAAAGAAAATAAAATGCAATGAAATGACAAAGGAATGAAATGGAAAATGTGAACGATGTAATGTTGAAGATTACGTAAAGTGAAATGTAATGTTATGTTTAACTATAATTATGAATAGATGTGAATGATTGAATAATAATAATAGAAAGAATAATGTATTATGATATTGGAAGTATCTATGTATGTAGAACATGTTATGATTGGGGGGGCGTACTCTTCGCCTGAGGGCTTGCTGAGTAAGGCGAGTGCACTAGTAATTTTAGATGTTGTAGTAGCCGCATAACGTACTAGGGCAGAGGGAACCTACTTGTATGGGTAGGTTCATTTCCCTATCCTTAGGGCCTTTGCTAGTAAACCATTATTGAACTGTGTGAGTACGAGATCAATCTAATACTTGAGGGCTTACTGAGTAAGGTGAGTGCTCTGGTATGCTTTAGTAGTGATCTTCGGGTTGCTTATGTATCAGAGCAGAGGGGTGCTACTTGTATGGGCGGGTAATCACCCTTATCCTTAGGTAATCTCGTGGGTTAAATATTTTCTTGTGATTGATTAGGTTCAGAGAATGTTTTCAATGTTACATTAATGATTTGAAAATGTATTTAAAAGTTACCCATGTACCTCATGTTAGCCATACGTTGTTTTAATATGTATATTTCTTCCCTTATTGAGATGTGCCTCACCCAAATATGATTATTTCTTTTTCTAAACATCCTCGAGGTCAGGCTTAGGCAGCTCGAGGGTTTATAGTATTTTGAGGATTGTAAAAGAGAAAGGGTATATTTTTTATATACGGTGGGATTGTATTAAGTTTAAGTATATGTTTTATGTTTTATGTCGCTATGTTTTAAGGATGTTGAGTAAGGAATGGTTGTGAAAATACTAAAATGTTTTGGGAGTTATGTAGATTTATGGAAATGCAAGTGATGGATAAATTATATGGAATTTAGATAGGAATAGTAAACTCTGGTATTACGGTATTATGGTATTATATATGGAGATTATGTTTATGTTTTTCGCTGCGTATATGTTGATTTATGGATTATCAGGATTTTATCAAGTATAACGTACCGGACCCGGGTTTAAGGGTTTGAGGCGCTACAAAAGTAGTAAATTGAAAATGGAATTGAAATCTAATCTAATGGCAACCAATCGACACTCAAGGTTTGCCACTAGACCAAAAGGAACCAAAAGGAAAACCAATCTATGCTACAACTAATCTAATGGAAACCCAACAGCACTCTAGGTTTGTCACAAGACCAAAGAGGAACTAAGGGCGACCCCTAATCAACTGTTCAGAGCTTGATTTTATACAAATTAGGGTTTACACGTGATCAATTTCAAATTAGGAAACTTTCGCCCAAAATCTCATGTAACAGATTTTTAAACATGATGGCAGTCAACCTGGTTGCACCACAGGTTCCCTTGGTCGCACCCTAGTCGAGACACTCTGAAAAGTATTTATTTAATTCTTTATTTAGCTGATGGTTTCATTGACTTGGTCGCCTATCCCAAGTATCTTGGTCGTGCCCTTGGTCGAAACACTTTATGAATCTGCTTGTTAATCAGCACTTTGGAGTTTTTTTAGCTGGATCAAGGCCTTGGAGACCAGGTTAAGAACTTGGTCGAGCCTTGCACTTCCAAGTTACTTCATTGGCTCCATGCATTACTTAACTCCTCAGTTTAAGCTCCAATTTTTTGAAACATGAAACACACCATGTGTAACTCTGAACAATGATAAGAATAGATAATTACAACATAAATAAGAACATTGCATAGGTAAATGGTGGCCTAAAATAACATACTTTAGGAACACATCAATCATGAGTAGCTAGAAAAATTTCCTTCTTGGTGGATATTTTATTATCCTCTGAAGATGTATGAATTAAAGTTTATAAAGATAAAGCAAATATTTCACTATGCAATGCATGAGTAACAAAAAGATAGAATTCAAAAGCATAACTAGTGTAACAATACAAATGGTCTTGATATAAGTTTGGCTTGAGGGCCTCTTTAATCAATCCAATTAACATGTTGTACCTTTTATGCAAACAAATCCTACAAGGGTGACTACAAAACATATTGAATGACATGCCCCTAAAGATAATGTCTACAACTCCATGTGTCCTAATATTTGTTCATTTTCAAACTTTGGATAAAAGTATTTATCCTATGGTATGGGATGAAATTAATCTTTTAGAGACCCAGAAAAATAATAACAATGAAAATGATAAAGGAAAAAGGAAAAATAAAAGAAAGAAATTTTAAAAGGGGCCATCAGCAGGGACTTGATGATGAGGGCTCGGAGCTTTTCGACAAGAAGATACCGAGAGCAGGAATTTCAAACCATTAAGGATTCTTTGACAAACTCATTATCTTCATCGACGAACGCCCTTTTGTGACTCGTCGACAAGTACACGAGTCTCGTCGATGAGGACACATGGCCAGCAGCCTATATATATATATATATATATATATATATATGTTAAAATCATAATTTCAACGTAGATTTCATTTTCTCTTCACTCTCTTTCTTTATAACTTTCGGCTTCTCCACCTTCTCTCTTCATTTTCAGCCCGATTGTACCCCCTTTTAATGATCAGGAACCACCACGATGATCTAGGGGTGATTTTCTGCAAGTTGATCAGAGCATATTGTTGATTTGGGGTTCTTGGGCACCACTCCAAAATCAGGGTAAGTAAGTTATTTTAGGGATTAAATGATTATTTGGAATATGAGGACCCAGGAAATGTGTTAGATGATAAATATACTGGGGTTGAGTTGATTGAACTGGGGATAATGCAATTTCAGGGTTTGGAATTCTAAGCACCGTGGCCATGGTTTAGGGTTTTCAGTAGGCTTCTAAGGAAACAGGTAAGGGGATAAATTAAGTCAGGTATTTCCAGAAAGTTAATTATTGAATATATAGTATTTGATTCAAAAATTTATATATTATTTAGTATAGTTTTTGGGAATACTGATGTTGAACTGAGGAAACTTTGAAAATAGATTTAATATTATTTTTTCAGAAAAATATGTTTTCCCATGCCAGATACTTATTACAGAGTAGTACTCACTTGTGTGTGACATGAGTATAAATTTTACTGTAAATAATGGCATGTCATAAAATTTTTGAATTCACAGTACAAGCATGATTTAACAACACTTTTTAGAAAAACTATAATTAGTACAAAAATTATATTTTCAGTATATTATGATATTCAACTGCCACAGATGCTGTGATAATTCAGCCAGCGCAGATGCTATGATATTTTAGCCAGCCCAAATGTCGTGATTATTCAAATGGCCCAGATGCCGTGAACAGATTTATATATATAATAATTTATTCATAAATTATGATATGACAAATTTTATGCAGAAATATGAAATGAGATATGTTTCAATTATATACTATATGAAATGTACTATATGATATCAAAATCCCTAATGGACTAGGTTTGTTCAAAGCACGGTACCGTAGCTAGCTTGCCAGATTAAACAGTGTAACCCTGTGTGCTGACTCGAGAAGTGTTACCACACTATTCAGAAATGTTTGGGTCGGAGGCTAATTAGCCCTGAAGTGTTGTAGAGAGTAGGATACCCACTGTGTGCTGACCCGAGAAGTGTTGCGGAGAGTAGGATGGGCAAACTAGGTTGGGTGGGCAATCATGCATAGTTATGTCATATTTAACTTAACCTGGTAGGCTAGCCATGGTTAAGTCCAACCCTCGGGCTGCACAACCTGATCATGCTGGGTTAATTCATGATTTAACCTTCCATCCAAGGTATAATTTCAGTAATATAAAGATATAGTAGATAATTTATATGTATACAGAAATTTAGTATGATACAATATGTTATGTTGATTTACAATTTATTCAGATTTATACAGAATAGTTTTACCTGACTTGTCAAATGCAGTTAAACTATGTACAAATTTTCCTTACTTATCAAATACATTTTATCACGAACATTATATGTTTATAACACAATAATACTCATGTTTCCACACACTAATATTAGTTTATCTCCCTTACTGAGAGGTGTCTCACCCCAGAAATACAAATATTACAGTAAACCTAGTTAGACAAGGGGACCAAACTCTGAGATAGAGGAGGCTAATAGTGCTGCCCTGGCTAAAGGGTAAGTAGTTGGGTTGGAATCAGGATGGATTTTCGGGGGTATGACCCTAGGGTATTTATGCTCCTTCTTAGGATGTATATGTGTATTTTGGTTATAGTAAAACTCTAGTATTGTATATAAGGTTAAGTATATTAAGGTTTCTGCTACATAGTTGACATGTATGTATAAACAAGTTGATCCCTAGTACCCCTTTGGGTCCATGTTGACTTTGATTGTGTTTTATGGTATCAGAGTTTTATTATTATTATTATTATGTAGAAAAAAAAAAGTATACAGTAAAATTTTTCGAGGGCATTACAAATCTAGTGCATGTTAAGGCTCTACACATCACAAATTTAAAGACTCTCGGATTGTCTTCAAAGAGAACAAACCAAGTAAAGGGATTTTCATGAGGCCTATATAGGAGATAGCCCCATGAAGGACCTTATTATTTCTTTAGTGAACGGATTTTCATGAGGCCTATATAGGAGACAGCCCCATGAAGGACCTTATTATTTCTTTCTTCATCTATCCTATACAAGGTATGGAGTACGAATATAGGACTTGTGCAGTACAGTGATAGTGTTTGAAGTAGGAGCACCTGTGAATGCAAATGCATGAACATAGCAAAGACATATTATACATGACACATAATAACAACATTGCGAATATACACATAACAAGGCATGGAAAGAAACAAACACAGGCAAGCACTTACACATAAAAAAACCACACCAAAACACACAAAAGGGAGCTCAAGTCTCAAATGTCCTCAGTGGAGTCACCAAAGCGGTGGACATTAGATTTTAAGGACCTATTTGGGTTGCCAACATTTGGTGACAATTTAGAAAACAAAAAAGTATAGATTACCAAAATATTAGTTCATATAACTTGCCTTTTTTCATTTTAGAAAATGGAGTTGTCACTTTATTTTAATTTTTGAAAATGTGAAATAAAGGAAAACTTTTGAAAGAGATTGGGTTCAGTAGTACAATTGTGAATAGGGAAGTAACACTTCAAATTCTTTTTAGTTGGAATTCAAAGAATTAGCACCCTAAAACACCCCTTATTTTGAATGCTTATGTGCTCACCTTGTGTGTGTGGATGTTGAAATTAGGAATAGCTTCCCAAGAGGGGGGGTGAATTGCAATCTTTTTTATTTTGATCATTTTTAATCTTTTTATTAAGATACTAAAGAAAGCACAACTAATAACTGATAACCACACTTTAGACTACTTGTAATTTAAATGAACAAAACAATCAATAAAGCTAAAACAATTCAATCACTCAATCAAGAATATTTTTTCTTTTGTTGATTTCCCTATGGATGTTTATCACCTTCTTTGAATAAGCTTTTGGTATGCACTTCTCTTGATCAAGATTTCTGCAGATTAACCAACGTACTCCCTTTTGGGTTTCCACAAACAGTTAATCGAAACGTACTTTCTAAATACCAAGTGTCTTTGTTTCTTTCTCTTTCAAACCTGTGACTTGCACTTTTTAAATCATACAACACAGCAAGTATAGTATGTAAAATAGAGAGAAAGACACAAGATTTATTATGAGGTTCGGCCTCAACACAGCCTACGTCCTCGCCCTTGACAAAACACTGAAGGGTTCCACTATAGCAGTTCCATTACCAGGTGGAACAACACCTGTTTACAACCACTCCTTTGGCCAAGGCTAGATCCCGCCTTCGCCAAACATTATGCCCTTGTTTGGTCAACGATCCAACAACCTGGCATCATCCAAAATCTACAAGAGAAATATCAAAAGCTGGTATACAAGAGAAGCTCACACAAATAGCAGATTAGTACAAATCAAAACTATGTACTTCAAAAGATAAAATATCAAGAATGAAATAAACTTTTGAAGCTTATCAAAGAATTCACCAAAATCCTTTTCTTTAGATGATAAATCAATAATTCTTCAGGATTTGATGAACAAGAATATCAGAGCAATCAGTACTTTCAGCTTTGCAAGAGATTGATCAAAAGAGATTTTGAGAGCAAGAGAGCTTTGAGAGAATTTCAATGCTTGGGATAATTTTTGATTCACAAGAACCATGTATTTATAGACTTCCAAGTAGGTTTTCTTGTTGCAAGAGTTTCCTTAAAGAGTTTCCCAAGTTGTTAGAAAATTTGGGGTTCGAACGGTTATAATTTAAAAATAAGAGTTTTAAAATTTTTGCCCGTTGAACAGTGTTTAGATGTCTGAGGATTCGAGGTCAGACGTCTGAAGTTCCTGAAACCCTTTAAAAATAGAACTAGATACAGGGTCAGATGTCTAAAGTCAGGGTTCACACGTCTGAAGTTCCAGGTTCAGATGTCTGAAGTCACAAGTTCAGAGGTCTGAACTGCTACTACCACTTTCTATCTTGTTCCATAAATTCTTCAGATGTCTACACTTAATGTTTAGACATCTGAAGTAATTCTTTAGATGTCTAAACTTAAAGTTCAGTCATCTGAAATCTCTACTTCAGTCATATGAATTATTAAAGTCTTGTTTTATAAAATATCTTTCTTTAAAACTGTCTTGCTCTCTTATGATCTTTATAAAAACTTAATTCAATATACTTAAATAGGTACTTAAATCTTTATAATCTCTTGAAAAAGCTTCAAAATATATTTCAAATGACATTTTGACTTTTGAAATACTTACAAATATATTTCCTAAGCCTTCATGCTTGAGATCTCTCTAATGCTTTGCTTTTGAGATTCTTTGAAAAAAATTTGCTTGAGCTTCAAATATATTAGACTCTCTTTGGATCATTGTCTTCATACTTGACTTATTCTCGATCTTCTCTTAAACCATACTTGAGCTATACTTGAACTTTGCTTAAACCAAACTTGATCCATATTTCCTGAAACTCAAAACTCAATCTTTTCAAGTTAAATAGTCCTTTGTTTGTAATCACCAAAACCGATTGAAAGATCTTGTTAGGCCAACAATCTCCCCCTTTTTGATGATGACAAACAAGGAGTAATGATAAAGATTTAAAAATGAAGTACTCCCCCTTACTATGAACATTAGCAAGTAAGCCATATTAAAAAAAAATATTCCCCCTTGCCATAAGCCATAGAAAAGTTTATCATATATCCATGTTTATATATAACTAAGAACCAGGTTCTCATGTAAATTCACATATATCCGTATGTGTTAGTTTAAAAACATTTATATCAAGTTCATGAAGTCACATATGGATCAGCAAGATATGTTGCAGTTTATCCATCAAGATGTTCATCAAGTCACATATGGATCATCAAGATATGTTGCAGTTTATCCATAAAGATCAAGTTCACAGGTATGCTGCAGTCCATTCATCAAGATCAAGTTCACATGTGTCATTTATCCATTTAGCTTGAAAGTTCAATTCATCAGCCTACAAGTTCATTTACTCCAAGTTCATTTACTTGTACTTTTACTTTATCTTTACTAAGCACAAGCACTCTCTCTCCCCCTTTGTCATTAGTTAAAAAGAGTAAGACAATTATAAAGAACCATCAAAAATCATTCTCTAATTAGTACAAAGAGATAATATGTTCCATACAACAAAAAGTTACATGAGTACAGACAATTTGAGATACATAAGTTTTGATTATTTTAAACAAAAGTTACATAGGAACCTAAACTAGATAACTTCTAGCTTTTCTAGTCTTCTTCTTCAGAACCATCTCCTTTCTCTTCTTCTTTTTCTTCTTCTCCTCCTTCTTGAGTTCCTTCTTCTTCAGTATTCTCTTCATCACCTTCTTCTTCTTCAGAATTTCCTTCTTTTTCTGCAGAAGCATCATCATCATCATCATCATCATCATCTCCACTTTGAGGAGCAGAGCTAATGTTCATGGGATCACTACTCTTAGAGGATTTGGCATGATATTTTTCTATATGAGTGACCCGTTTGTCAAGTGGTGTGACCTTTTTTTGATATTCTGAAGACCAGTGTATACTTCAGAGGAAAAACTAGAGAAATCCTTTTGAAAGGATAAGAACCAAGAAGGTGTATTTGAAGATGAGCCAAGTTCCTGTGTAGAAGAGGATTGAACAGTTGTTGATACTGGTGCAGAGGCTGAGGTTGAAGCTGAAGCTGCTACAGATGCAGGTGGTGCATGTGTAGTCCCTGCAGCTTTCAAATACCATACGAAACGTCCCTTATCATATCCCATTTTCTTGAGAGAAGTTTCATTAAAAATATCATATCAAGTTCTTTTTATGAAAAACTCAGAGATATTGGTAATGTTAAGGTGAGTAAAGAGAAGAGTGAGAATTCCTCCATAAGGAAGAATAACTCGATTAGATTCTAGCTTGGTCCACATCCACCTAACAATTAAACTAGCCAAGTCTAGTTTCTTGCCTTTAAGCAAACACCATAGAACAAAGCATTCGATATAAGAAAGATAATCAAAAGAGCCATGTTTTGGTATGATATTGTTTGAAACCAGTTTATGGAGAATCTGGCCTTTTAAATTCAGTTGCTTGTAGAATGGAGGATGTGCAAAATAGACAGGTTCATTTGTAATGATTAATAGAAGAAAAGCTTCAAGAGTAAAGCCTTGTTCAAGGATCCAAGATTGAGCAAACATAGGACAATTGAATTCTCCTAGAGTAATTTTGAAAACGGGAGATAATATTTTAGAATTCAACAGTATTTTCTTTCCTTTAACTTCTGAAGAGAAAATCCCATCTTCATATTGCATATTTACATAGAAAATTTTCACTAAATGAGGAAAACAACCCTTGGATTGTTGAGTGATAAAATCAAACCATCCAATATCACGAAACAATGTAAGGATATCTGGAAATTAAGTGACAAAGAATGATACATCCAAGAATTTACCTAAGATTGGTTCTACAGAACTCAAAAAATTTTGATAACGAATTCGAGTTCGAGGAGCAACTAACCATTTATCAATATTTTGATTTCCCTCCCTGATGAAGGACCTTTGTTCGCAGTCTGCTTGATTCGAGGCATGAAGACACAAAGTTTTAGTTACCCTAGATTTCGTGTGGTGAATATGAGTAGGGTAGAGGTTTCAGAGTGAAGTGAAAGTGGGGGAAGATGAAGAGTTTGAAGTTCGTATGAATGAAGCAAGTAACTTAAGAGGTCTGAAGTTAGGGTTTAGTGCGCTAAAAATATATAAATCCCCGTGACTTCAGATGTCTTCAGATTTTCTTCAGATGTCTGAAGTTTTAAAACCTAGAACTTTAAAAGTCAGTATGAGTTCAGACATCAGAAGTCCTAGGTTTAGTCATCTGAACTCTTCTGCTACAGTGTTCAGACGTCTAGGGTGTGAACATCAGACGTCTGAAGTACATAAAAATTTTGAATTTTTACTTCTAATACACTTATCTGTTATGGATAAGCCCAAGTTCCCTCCTAATATGTATGAATCTTTCTTCCCTTAGAGGTTTTGTAAAAATATCAGCCCATTGATCACTTGTATTTATAAATTCAAGAATTATATCCTCTTTTTGAACATGATCTCTCAAAAAATGATGTCTTATGTCTATATGTTTAGTTCGTGAGTGTGAAATTGAATTTTTAGATATGTTTATGGAACTTGTATTATCACACTTTATTGGTATTGTTTTATACTCTAGATTGAAATCTTTTAATTGTTGTTTCATATATAAGATTTGTGCACAACAACTTCCCGCTGCCACATATTCAGCTTTGGCGGTTGATAAAGCTATATAGTTTTGTTTCTTTGAGAACCATGATATTAAGGATTGTCCTAGAAAGTGACATGTGCCACTTGTACTTTTTCTATCAATCTTACATCCGTCATAATCAGCATCGGAGTAACTTATCATATTAAAATCAGTATCTTTTGGATACCATAAACCTAGATCAAGTGATCCTACCAAATACCTAAGAATTCTCTTGACGGCTGTTAAGTGAGATTCCTTGGGGGCTGATTAAAATCTAGCACATATACACATACTAAACATAATATCCGGTCTACTAGCAGTTAAATATAGTAAGCTACCAATATTTCCTCTATAGTGTGTGATGTCTACTTGCTTTCCTTTTTCATCTCTATCGAGACTTGTAGTTGTACTCATAGGAGTTCCTATAGGTTTACTTTGTTTCATATCAAACTTTTTGAGCATATCCTTGATGTACTTAATTTGATTTATAAAATTTCCATTTTTAGCTTGCTTTATTTGTAATCCTAGAAAATAATTTAGCTTCCCCATCATACTCATCTCGAATTCTTTTTGCATACATATGGAAAATTCTTTACATAGATCTTCATTTGTGGCTCCGAATATAATGTCATCCATATATATTTGAACAATTAGCATATCTTTGTTTCTGGATTTAATGAATAAAGAACTATCAACCATTCCTCTTGTAAATTCATTTTTAAGTAAAAATTTACTTAATCTCTCATACCAATCTCTTGGAACTTGTTTCAAACCATAAAGAGCTTTAGTCAATTTGAATTCATGGTTTGGATTTTTAGAATTTTCAAAACCTGGAGGTTGTTTGACATACACTTCTTCATTTATATATCCATTTAAGAATGCACTCTTCATATCCATTTGATACAATTTAAAATTCTTATGAGCTGCATAGGCTAAAAGCATCCTAATTGCTTCCATCCTTGCCACAGGGGCAAAGGTTTCATCATAATCAATTCCTTCTTCTTGATTATAACCTTGTGCCACTAGTCTGGCTTTATTTTTTATAACAACTCCATTTTCATCTTTCTTATTTCTAAATACCCATTTAGTTCCTATGATTGATTTACCTTTGGGTTTTGGTATAAGTTGCCATACTTGACTTCTTTCAAATTGATTTAATTCCTCTTGCATAGCTATAATCCAGGAATCATCATTTAAAGCATCTTCAATATTTTTGGGTTCATCTTGAGATAAAAAGGCATAATGATTGCAAATATTTTTTAGTGAGGCTCTAGTGGTTATTCCTTTTGATGTTTCACCAAGAATTTGTTCTTTTGGGTGATTTTTGTCATATTTCCACTCTTTAGGAAGTTTCAGTATTTCTAAAAAGTTTTCATTTAGAGCATCATTATTCTTTTCTTCTTTTATTTCAAGATCTTCTTCATTTTGTGAAGTGACTTGCAACGACCCGAATTTTTAAATGGAATTTAAATAATAAAGAGAGAGAGAAATAGAAACAGAAACAGAAGGAAGTCGTAGACTTCGTCGACGAAGGCTTAAGAGAATTCGTTGACGAACACAGGGCTTCATCGATGAGAAAATACCGAGGAGGGTTCTGAAGCAGCCTGAATTTCGTTGATGAATACAAGGTCTCATCGACGAAATTTATGAAGAACTCATCGACGAAGATCAGGCTCGTCAATGAGTTCCGCCTCCTATAAATATGAAAAATCCGATTTTAAATTCATTTTTAAGTTTCCTCTCTCTCTCCTCTCTCTCCTCTTCGGCTCTCTCACTCTCTCTCTTCGATTTTGGGCTGGTTTTACACCGGATTGAAGATCTGAGGCTACCACGACGCTCCTGGCGAAGTTCCCTGCAAGTTTACTGAAGCGAATCATCGGGAAAATGGAGTTGAAAATCATCCCTGAGTTGAGGTAAGGCTTTTTAAGCCAAATTAGACTTTAATTGATGTACGCATGAAAATACTGATGTTTAGTACTGGGGATTTTGAGTTTCAGGGTATTGAGTAGGAAATCCTACGGGGGTCAGGCTAGGAAATTTGAGGGGCTTTCTCAGTAGCCAGGTAAGGGAGTAAACTAAAGAAGTTCTTTTCCATGCAAACTATTATTGATATTGAGTAGTTTTATTTTCAAAAAAACATATGATATATTCGTTTATTATGAATGAAATGTACGATTGGGAAAGTACTGCTATGATGCTTAAAAGGTATATGCATGTATGAGATGCCAGAAAATCATGATTTTAAAATATGAAGTATGACTTTTAATAAAGCATGTGTGGCATGAATATTATTTTTACAAAAAATGAGATATGATATGAATGCTTTTACAAGTAAAATACATTTTTAGGTATTTTGGAAAGATGGGTTATGTTATATTGAGTTGACGAATATATGATAAATGAGTTATTTTCAAATGTAAATACCTGAAATGTATTTGGCGCGAGGCCATATTTATGTTATCGGCACGAGGCCGTATTTATATGATTTTGGCACGAGGCCATGTATTTATACTGCCAGCACGAGGCCATACTGGTATTATCGGCACGAGGCCGTATTTATTATGTTATCAGCACGACATCGTATTTTATGTTATCAGCACGAGACCGTATTTATATTGTTGGCGCGAGGCTATATTTACTATGATTTCGGCACGAGGGCGTATCTATGTTTTTGGCGCAAGGCCGTAATGATGTTACGTATGATCATGTATTATATGTTTTCACAACCAGGATGTTAGTTTAGTTTAGACCAGGAGCTCGATACCGTAGCTATGGGTTAATTTTGGCACGAGGCCTTATTAGTGCTACCATCCCACAAGGGGATAGGAGATGGATAGTCGATGTGGCTTTCAGTAAAGTGTAGATGTCCACCTGGCAGTCCGGACCAGGGTGTGGCGGGCCCATCGTACTTACAGACAAAGTTGATTTGGCAGTGGTCAGCCAGCCATTGTTGGGTCCCACCTTCAGGCTGCACAACCCGTCATGGGGGGTAATACATGACATTAGCTAGCTATTCATCCTAGATTGATTTTCAGTATTACAAGCTATAACAGATGTTTATGTATGTTATGATTTATTAACGTATATGAAAATACATGATTATTCAGCATGATATTATGATTATTTCCAAAGTTATGAAATATACTGTATATGTATAAGCACTTTAAATATTCATGTTGCCACACAGCTGTATTTAGTTTACTTTCCCTTACTGAAAAGTGTCTCACCCCCAACATTATTAAATTTTTCAGGAGCCCCTGAGAGACCTGTGGGTGAAGGCCGCCGTTGAGATTAGTGAGATTACCCCGTGAGGAGGGTAAGATTTTAGTACTAGGGTTGGAATTATTTTGTGTTTGACCCTAGAGATATTTTGATGTATATGAGGATGTATAGTAGTACAGTATCATAATGTTATATAAGCTCTGGTATTATGTTTTATGGATGGATGTATGGATTTTTATGTTTACTGCTGCGTAGGTTTTCCGCTGTGTATGACAGGTGTCCCCGTTACCCACGGGTTCAGGACCATATTTGATTTATTATGTTGTATTTTATTGAGGGACGTTACATGACTTCTTTTTCATCATTCATATCTTTAATGTCATAATTATTTGATTCATCAAAAGTTATATGAATTGATTCCACAATTGTAGAAGTTCTTTTATTATAAATCCTATAAGCTTTACTATTTGTAGAATAACCCAAGAAAATCTTTTCATCTGACTTTGCATCAAACTTTCCTAGATCATCTTTAGTATTTAGCATAAAGCATTTGCATCCAAATACATGAAAGTAGGAAATATTATGTTTTCAATCTTTCCAAAGTTCATATGGTGTTTTATCTAATTTTGATCTTACTAAAACCCTATTTACAATATAGCATGTTGTATTTACAGCTTTTGCCTAAAAATATTTAGGTAAATTATTTTCATTTAGAATTGTTCTTGCCATTTCTTGTAAAGTTCTATTTTTCCTTTCAACAACTCCATTTTGTTGTGGAGTTCTAGGTGCTGAAAAATTGTGAGTTATTCCATGTTCATTACAAAATTTATCAACTTCCTTATTTTTAAACTCTCTTCCTTGGTCACTTCTAAAGCTTGTTACATTATAGCCTTTCTCATTTTGTAATTTCTTGCATAAGGTTATTAATTGGTTGCAAGCTTCATCTTTGTTTGCTAAAAAGATTACCCAAGTAAATCTTGAATAATCATCTACTATTACAAAAGCATATTGTTTTCCACCTAAGCTCAAACTTCTAGTTGGACCAAATAAGTCTAGATGTAAGAGTTCTAGGGGTCTTTTGGTGGATATGTATTTATTCTTTTTAAAACTTGTTTTTACTTGGTTTCCCTTTTGACATGCATCACACAACTTGTCTTTTATAAATTTAGTATTTGGTAGTCCTTTTACAAGATTTTTCTTAGATAATTTGGATAGTAGGTCCATGCTAGCATGACCTAGTTTCTTATGCCATAGCCAACTTACTTCATTCATAGCTATCAAACAAGTTATGTGTTGATTTGCTAATTTCTCAAGATTTATGCAATAGACATTATTTATCCTATGAGCCATAAACAAAGTTTCTTTATTTTTAGGATTTTGGATAACACATTTTTCTTTCATGAAAATTACTTCGAACCCTTTATCACTTAGTTGACTAATACTTAAAAGATTATGTTTTAGTCCTTCTACTAATAACACATTATCTATAGTGAGTGAAGGTTTTTTACCAATTTTTCTAATACCGATAATTTTACCTTTGGCATTATCGCCGAAGGTGACGTATCCCCCATCCTTTTGTTTTAAAGTAGTAAACTTGGTCTTGTTACCAGTCATATGCCTTGAGCACCCGTTGTCCAAGTACCATTTGTCTATTGTCGTTGTTGTCCTAAGGCAAACCTACAATGAGGGATACTATGTGTTAGTTTTTGGTACCCAAATTCTTTTGACTTTCTTTATTTTGTTATTAGTTCCACTATTTGCTTTCCATTCTCCTTGAACTTTAACATATTTTCTTTCTAATGGACAATTGAACATCACATGACCTTTAGTCTTGCACATATAGCAAGTGGTGTGCTCATGTTTGTTATTTGATGAAGTACTAGCATAAAACTTAGTTTCCTTTCATTTTATTTGCTTTACCGTTGTAGCTTATTCCTTCTTTGTTTCCATGAAGCCTTTGCTGTCCAATCATCTTTTCAAAGTTTTCTTTACCTTTGGTAAAATCATAGATAATCTTTTCTTTTTCCTCAACTACCTTTTTGAGTTCATTTATTTCAAAATCTTTCTTATTCAAGCCATCTTTATGAGTTTTATCTAACTCTTGTTTTACTATGTTTATTTCTTCTTCCAACTTCTTAATATCAGTATTTCTTTCTTCTTCAATAGCTTTGAATGATTCAAGTTGCTTTACTAGATCTTGATTTTGATCTTTCAAAGTTATATTTCTTTTAGAAACTTTTATAAATCTTTTATGTAATGAGAATAATTCAGTTTTTAATTCCTTATAAGAGGGCATGCTATCACACGACTCATCACAAGAATCATTTTGAGAATCGGTTGAAGAATAGTAAGAATTTACCTCTTCGCTGTTTGCCATGAAGCATATATTCGCCATCTCTTGTTCACTTGATTCAATTTTAGTTTCACTGGAGCTTGAGTCATCCCAAGTAGCTTTCATTGCTTCCTTCTTTTTCTTCTTGTCTTTCTTGAATAATGGACAGTCCAGTTTGATATGCCCTGGCTTTTTGCAATGATAACAATTTGGTGGTTCATTCTTTCCTTTATTTTTTTTCCTACTTGTTTCTCTTTTTTCGATTTTCTTTTTATTAAACTTTCTGGGAAACCTTTTATTTCTTCTATAGAATTTTTCCAGTCTCTTAGTAATAAATGCCAACTCATCTTGATCTAAGTCACTTGTTTTGCTTTCTTCTTCACTAATGGTGTGGCTAGATTCTTTTAGGTCTATGGATCTTTTATGCTTCGGTTCAGGATTCCTTTATTTCAAGGCCATTTCATATGTAAGAAGTGAACCTATAAGTTCATCCAAAGAAGTAGTCTTAAGGTTTCTACCTTCCGTGATAATTGTAGCCTTTGGTTTCCAAATAGACGGTAGGTCTCTTAGAATTTTTCTAATCATTTCATATACAGTATAGGTTTTTCATAAGGCACTTAAAGGGTTTATTATATGGGTAAATCTGGTGTACATGCTTGATATTGATTCATTAGAATTCATTTTGAATGTTTCGTATTCACTTGTTAACATGTCAATCCTATTATCTCTAACATCAACAGTTCCTTCATAAGTTACTTCTAGTTTGTCCCAAATCTCCTTAGCTATTTTGCAGGCCATGACTCAATTAAACTCATTAGCATCTAATGCACAATATAACGCATTTATAGAACTAGCATTTATTTGAAGCATTTTATAATCTAAGTCGGTCATGTCTTTCTTTTCTTTTGGAATATGTTTTCCATCAACTATCTTAGTAGAGATAAGATTTCCATCCATAACAATTTTCTATGTTTTCCAATCCATGTGCTAGAGATATATTTCCATTTTCTTTTTCCAAAAGGTATAATTGTGTCCATAAAAGATTGGTGGACGGGTTGAGGATTGACCTTCACCGAAGGGTGCTACTCCAGCGTTTGCCATTAAATCTTTTTATAGTTTCTTGTTAGGAATTTCTATAACTAGGCTTTGATACCAATTGAAATTAGGAATAGCTTCCCAAGAAGGGGGGGTGAATTGGAATCTTTTTGATTTTGATAATTTTTAATCTTTTTATTAAGATACTAAAGAAAGCACTACTAATAACTGATAACCACACTTTAGACTACTTGTAATTTAAATGAACAAGAGAATCAATAAAGCTAAAACAATTCAATCCCTCAATCAAGAATATTTTTTCTTTTGTTGATTTCCCTGTGGATGTTTATCACTTTCTTTGAATAAGCATTTAGTATGCACTTCTTTTGATCAAGATTTCTGTAGATTAACCAACGTACTCCCTTTTGGGTTTCCGCAAACGGTTAATCGAAACGTACTTTCTAAATACCAAGAGTCTTTGTTTATTTCTCTTTAAAACCTGTGACTTGCACTTTTAAAATCATACAACACAACAAGTATAGTATGTAAAATAGAGAGAAAGACACAAGATTTTTTACAAGGTTCAGCTTCAACACAGCCTACATCCTCGCCCTTGGCAAAACACCGAAGGGTTCCACTATAACAGTTTCGTTACCGAGTGGAACAACACCTGTTTACAACCACTCCTTTGGCCAAGGCTAGAGCCCGCCTTCTCCAAAAAATATGCCCTTGTTTGGTCAACGATCCAATAGCCTGGCATTGTTCAAAATCTACAAGAGAAATATCAAAAGCTGGTGTACAAGAGAAGCTCACACAAAGAGCAAATTAGTACAAATCAAAACTATGTACTTCAAAAGATAAAATATCAACAATGAAATAAACTTTTGAAGCTTTTCAAAGAATTCCCCAAAATCATTTTCTCCTGATAAGAAATCAGTAATTCTTTAGGATTTGATGAACATGAATATTAGAGCAATCAGTACTTTCAGCTTTGCAAGAGATTGATCAAAAGAGATTTTGAGAGCAAGAGAGCTTTAAGAGAATTTCAATGCTTAGGATAATTTTTGATTCACAAGAACCATGTATTTATAGGCTTCCAAGTAGGTTTTCTTGTTGCAAGAGTTTCCTTAAAGAGTTTCCCAAGTATTTAGAAAATTTAGGGTTCAAATGGCTATAATTTAAAAATAAGAGTTTTAAAATTTTTGCCCGTTGAATAGTGTTCAGACGTCTAAGGATTCGAGGTTAGACGTCCGAAGTTCCTGAAATCCTTTAAAAATAGAACTAGATATAGGGTCAGATGTTTGAAGTCAGGGTTCACACGTCTGAAGTTCCAGGTTCAGATGTCTGAAGTCACGAGTTCAGACGTCTGAACTACTAATGCCACTTTCTGTCTTGTTCCATAAATTCTTCAGATGTCTGCACTTAATCTTCAGACGTCTGAAGTAATTCTTTAGATGTCTAAACTTAAAGTTCAGTCATCTGAAGTCTCTACTTCAGTCATCTGAGCTATTAAAGTCCTGTTTTATAAAATATCTTTCTTTAAAACTGTCTTGCTCTCTTATGATCTTTATAAAAACTTAATTCAATATACTTAAATAGGTACTTAAATCTTTATAATCTCTTGAAAAATCTTCAAAATATATTTCAAATGATATTTTGACTTTTGAAATACTTACAAATATATTTCCTATGCCTTCATGCTTGAGTTCTCTCTGATGCTTTGCTCTTGAGATTCTTTGAAAAAAATTTGCTTGAGCTTCAAATATATTAGACTCTCTTTGGATCATTGTCTTCATACTTGACTTATTCTTGATCTTCTCTTAAACCATACTTGAGCTATACTTGAACTTTGCTTGAACCAAACTTGATCCATATTTCCTGAAACTCAAAACTCAATCTTTTCAAGTTAAATAGTCCTTTGTTTGTTATCACCAAAACCGATTGAAAGATCTTGTTAGGCCAATAGATGTAAACATCCTATTTTTTGAAATAGTTTATGAAAAAAAAATTTTAAAATTGTGGAAACTATGGAAAACAAATTTTGAAAACTAAGCAGTTGATCACCTGCAGAGGCCTGTCGACCACCCTCTACATTTTCTAATCCTTTTGGTATTGTTCATTTTAGAAAGTTATCCCATCCTTACTCCTTTGAAAAGGCTTTCATTGGACTTTTATAGAAGACTAAATCTCATAAAAGTCTTACTACTTTAATGCCTAATCAATCGCAATGTACAAAAATACAAGTATATATATATATATATATGTATATATATATATATATGCAAACAATGAAGAAATGTAACAGATATTTGAAGTTTTTGGTTTGGCATGGTTGGATCTACAAGTAGACTGCTTACATATCGTCAAAAGAGGAATCAAGCCATCTTTAGTTCAATTTTACGAACACTTTTAAGTTATTTTATAAAAACACTAGAATTTGTAGCATTTTCATTTCTTTAGGACAAAAACCATAAAACTCTACATGAAATCTCTTGCATTATATTTTAGAAAAGAGGCTTTTTAATCCATTCAATAGCCACATCATGAATGGTTCATTAAAAATGTAATTTTTTAAAAGACATTTTTGGATTATATTAGAGAAAAATTATAAAATCCTTTGAAAAAATGTGGATTTTTGGAGGGAGGACCACAAACCCATCTTAATGCTATTTGAAAAAGGTTAGAGGACAACCAAAATCGACTTCATGGATGTATGACTCTAAATAACTTGAAAATATTGTAAAAACATATATGTTTTTATGAAAACTTGTGCCAATCCATTTGCTTTTGATTAAAAAGTTTATTTTTAATAGAGAAATCATCAATACACTAATGAAACTAGTCAACATTAATCAAATGTGCTTTATCATATGTAAAAACACAAAAATACTTGTAATCCCAAAGGAAATCAAGAAAGAGTGCAAAAATCAGCATTCTTAGTATTTGATGGTTGATCACTTGTAGGGTGATGTGTCTAATTTCTATACAAGTTTTGTCATACTTTCACTTTTATTTTTATACTAGTTTGTGTTTATTTTTATTATTTATTAGAGTTTTCATTTATTTTGTTTGTTTTTGTTTAGAAATAAATAAATTAAAGGAGTCATGGGACGAGGAGGAAAATTTAGTTTTCAAATTCAAATTCCCTTAATCAAAAGTCCTTTTCGAACTCAAATTCCTCTTCCGAATTTCCTAAAACACCCTTCAGTATTTGGAGTATAACTTTTGCTAAAAAAACTCCAACAAGGGCGATCTTGGTATCTAAGGAATGCTACCAAAAAAATCCCACAACTTTCTTGTTGAAGATTTTCGAAGATGGGAAGATATCGATAAGCTCCAGAAAATGAGGTGATTTGGGTGATCTTTTTTTAGGGAGTTAAGAAGGGAGGACTACTAGAGCTTTATAAAAGGAGTAGATTCGATGCTGGAAGGAAAAAAAGAAGAAGAAGAAGTATTTTATTCATGATTAGAGAGGAATTCGAAGCTTGGAAAAGGAGAAGAAGAAGAAGAAGAAAGAGGCTAAATTGGAGTTGTTGACGATTGAGACTCTCGATCTACATACAGTTTCCTTTTTAATTCTTTAATCTTCTCTTTGTAAAATTTGCATCATGAATTCTAGAATTATTATGGGTTGTTTAAATTCTATTATGAGCTAATTGCTATTACTAAGGCTACGATGTAACCTCTCCATGACAATTCCAAATCTTATTTCTATGTGATCATAATTTTATCATTCCTTTTGAGTATGCATCATTGAGTTTAATGCTTTCAATTATCTAACCAATAGTTGAATGATTTTTGTGCATGTTAATTCAAGAGATGATGCATGTAGTCTAGCTTCGCATGATGTATGTCATGAATTGAACAAAATATAGGAATGTACCAACGTGATTTGTGCGGCTTTTATGTGAAATATTATTAATCTTAATGTACTCAAATGCTTTTAAATTCACATAGACATATAGCAAGATGTCATATTTTGGGTAATTTTAATTCTACTCGAGAGAGGGTCTTAGATAAGTTAGAATATTTTGCCATCAAATAGGATGATAATTGTTTGACTGCATGATTAGGATTTGGGATTGGATTGGTTACGTGAGTCAGATGCTATAGTGTTTTATTATTAAGTGAAATAATCTACTCTTTAAGTATTTAGTTGATCTAATTTTATTTATATTTATTTTATTTTTTTAGATTCAAAACACCACTTTTCGTTATTTTCAAATAATTTAGAATTAGAAGATTTTCAATAGTTAATAGGTAAACAATACTTGTGGGTTCGACATCTTTATTTATTACTATATTACTTGTTACGATTTCATGCACTTGCGATAAAGATCTAGGTTGCGAGGACTATTTACCTATTAACTACTAAAATTGCCCTAATTATAATTATTTGAAAATCAAGAAAACTGGTCTTTTGAATTAAAAAAAAATAAAATATAAATAAATAAAATTAAATCAACTAAACACTTAAAAAGAAGATGATTTCATCCAAGAAGAAAACACTAAGGTATCTGACTCACCTAATCAATCCAATCCTGAATCCTAATCATGCAATCAAACAATTATCATCCTATTTGACGGTGAAATATTCTAACTTATCTAAGACCCTCTCTCGAGTAGAATTAGAATTACCCAAAATACGATAACCTGCGATATGTCTATGCAAATTTAAAAGCAATTGAGTATATTAAGATTAATAATATTTCACATAAAAACCGCATAAATCACGTTGGCACATTCATGTCTTCTGTTTAATTCATGGCATACATGATACGAAGCTAATTTACATGCATCAACTCTCGACTTAACATGCACAACAAATCATTCAACTATTGGCCAGATAATTGAAAGCATTAAACTCAATGATGTATACTAAAAAATAATGATAAAATTATGATCACATGGAAATAAAATTTGGAATTGTCATGAAAAGGTTACATCATAGCCTTAGTAATAGCAATTAGCTCATAATAGAATTAAAACAACCCATAATAATTAGAATTTATAACGCAAATTGAAAAGTAATGTGTATTCCCAATAGGGGGTGAACTGGGATTTAAAATTTTCTTTTACACTCTTTTTCTAAATACTTTCTCAACTAATTTTTGGATTTAGCAATCACACATGTATGGTTTGATTTTCAATCACAAAATCAGAAAAGACACAATTTAATTTAACTCGTTATAGATAAGCATATCAAGTTTAATGTTTTGCAAATTTCTTAATATTTCATTCAGCAAATTAAATCAAAACTCAATAGGACAACTTTCACAATGTGAATTGCTATAACAATTCCAACAAGTTTCTAAGAGTTGGTCCTTTTTATGTTGAGTTGTTGCTGATGAACGACCTGTTTAATGAATGTACTCCCTTAGAAGGTTTCCAAAAGATTCAATCAACATACTCCCCTTTTTAAGGTTTCCGCAATTCCCAAACACGAGATAATTTCTAGCAATTTAAATAAGCATCCACATAGTATGTATGTGCTAAAATTTAAATAGAATAGGGAAGAGAGTGACACTGGGATTTTTATGAGGTTCGGCTATACCCACCTACATCCTCGCCTTAGGTACACCACCCAAGGATTGCACTATACCACTCCGTTAACCAAGTGGAGCAAACCGTTTACACAGTCCTTCAAATAGGATAGAGCCCTCTTTCCAAGTGATACCCCACATTTGGTAATCCAACAATTCAACAACCTGAACCGCAAAAAAAAAAAAAAACAACAAGAAATAAGAACAAATTGTTATGTATAAAGACACTCTCACAATAGAGCTGATTAGTACAAGTTAGAGCACTAATATACTTCAAATTAAAATCAATGAAAAATGAATTTGAAGCTCAAGAAGTTAATCACTAGATGTTCTTTCTTAGATTTGAGAAACTCAGTAAATACTCAAAGAATCGTAGGCTTTGTTCAGCAAAATCTTAGTAGAAATCTTCAGCAAGAGAGAGCTTTTGAAGAGTTTACAACATCAATGCTTGAATGCTTGATTGTTTACTTGGTGTAACAAAATTCTTTGATTTAGAGAGTATTTATAGAGTTTAGAAAGTAATTTTGTGTTCCCCAAGTCACTTGGAGTGTTTCCCAATTTTTTAACAATGTTTAGAATACAAAAACTTAAATTTGGAAATTTCCTATTACTATTTAAAATTTTAATTTTCCCCAGCTTAGTCAACTAGGTCAGATGACTAAGCCTACTCTGTTTCAGCAAAAATTTAGAATAAAATATGTCAGTCGAATGGGCTTATTGAGTCAGTTAGCTGAGCTATCAATTTTCCACAATTTTTTATTTTATTTTCAAGACTTTGATCCTTTGATTTTTGAAAAACTCAAATGTAACTTAAAAATCATTTTCTGAGGTTCTTAAATATTGGTCTCTAAGTCTATAATGAAACCTAAAGAACTTCATATATCCATTTTGATATCTAATGAAGTACTTACATGATACTTTTTAAACTTAAACACCCTAAGCACTAAGTCTTCATGCTTTTCCATTTCTTTGAGTCCATCTTGACTTCATGCTTCAAGCTTCATTAGATTTGACTATCTTTGAAACCAAGCTTCAATATTCATTGAGATTTCATCTCTCTTTAAATCCAAGCTTCAATATCCGTTAAGCTTTCATTTGATGTCTATGAAGTATAAGCTTTCTCTTTTAATAAGGCTTGTGAGTATTTTGAGCACTCGATCTTGAACCTATATGCTTGTTTCCTAAAACATTATCACTTTAACTAAAACATGTTAAATTCCCTTGATTTGTTATCATTAAAATAAGATTTGTAAACCATGTTAGGCCAACAATCTCCCCCTTTCTGATGATGAAAAATAAGGAACAAAAGTGAGTGAACCTTGATAAGGCTCCCCCTTACAACAAGCATACTTTTAACAATGCTTGAAAAATGAAATATCATATGTTTTTAGAATCAATTTTTAAGTTCATATTTCAAGATCAATATAAAAAAATATGTTAGTGTGCATGAAAATGTATTTGAATTTTCAACATGTCTCATAGTTTATCTCATATCAGTATATCTAAGATCTATCTCATATCAACATTTTTCAGAGTTAGATCTCCATTTTGCATCATTTCAGAGTTAGATCCCCATTTTGCATCATTCATTTTTGCTCAAGGCTTTCTCCCCCTTTTGACATCAATCAAAAAGTATCAAAGGAAGTCAAATGCAGACACTTGATAGCACAAAATAGATAATCATATTCATCCAGATGCATACAAAGTGTCAAAAACATCGGGAGATATGAAGTAAATAAAACATAGAAACATAGAATCTTGGTACTGAGATGCAAATGAAAAGATCAATCATCTATGTCATCATCATCATTAGCTGCATCTCCTTCATCTTCTCCAGTGCTTGCATCATCACCTTCTTCTTCTTATTCTGTTGTTTCTTCTTCTCCATCACTTTCTTCATCACTTGTAGGAGCAAAGTTAATATCCATAGGATCTATACCATGTGAAAAACTAGCCAGATGTTGTTCAATACAACCAAGTCGCTGATTAAGTGAGGAATAGTTGGTTTGAAAAGAAGCAAAATTCTCTTCAAGATATTGAAGTCCAGATCTCATATCACTACTGAAGGTGGTGAATTGGTGATGAAAAGGAAGGAACCAGGAAGGAGTATCATCAATTTGAGAGGTAGGGTTCTGAATTGGGGATTGCAGTTCAGGAGCTAGCCTTTGCCTTCCACCACCTTTGATAAACCAACCTTGCTCATATTTTTCATATCCCATTTTCTTGAGCGTGGTAGAATTGAAAAGATCATAATGGGAACGTCTGATAAAAAAAGTTTGTAGGAGAGAAAACATGCATATGAGTGAAGATTAGATTCAAAATTCCTCCATAAGGAAGAATTATTTGGTGAGCTTCAGTACGAGATGTCATCCATTTAAGAACTAAGCTTGATAAGTCAAGTTTCTTTCCTTTTAGCAAACACCACATCATAAAGCAATCCAGGTACTAGACATAAGCATGAGAACCAACCTGAGGGAGGATATTGTATGTGATGATCTTTTGAAGTATCTGGGCTTAGATATTCAGTTGTTTGTACAATGGAGGATTTCCAAAAGAAATGGGTTCGTTAACTAGATTAATGGCAAAAATTCGTCTGAAGTAATTCCTTGCTCCATTATCCATGATGATCCAAAGTGAGGACATTCAAATTCTCCTTGGCTTATGTTGAAGATATTGGCCACGGTTTAAGGTGTAAGAGCGATGGACTTGCCTATAACTTTGGTAGTGATTATCAATTCTACTTTAACCAATTGACAAGCCATTGTTCAATGGAGGAGTCTTCATTATCTTGTGATGAAGTCTTAAGCCCAACCATTTTTTATCTCGACATCATGAGTTCCAAAAAAAATTGAATGGTAAAAACCTAGATTTTTGTGGGGGGATGATAAAGGGTGATGAGTCTCTAAGATTAATCGAAGGTTTTTGGAGTTTGGAGTGCTAAAAATCGATGGGGAATGAAGGAAAAAGAGAAGCAAGATAGGGTCAGTTGACTGAAGGGTCGAAATGTTAGGGGTTTTGCGCTTAGTTCATTTTTAGGCTCCGTTAGTTAGTCAACTAACTCAAGGTCAGTCGCCTGACCTTGCTTTCTTTTAAATTTCGTCTTCAAACAACCTCTCTACTATGTAACAATCCAAGTTCTCTTATTACAAATATAAATCTATCTTCTGGTAGGGATTTGGTAAAAATATCCTCGCATTGGTCACTTGTATTCAAAAATTCAAGTATAATATCCTTTGTTTTGCACATAATCTCTTAAAAAAATGAGGTCTTATGTCAATATGCTGGTTTCTTGAGTGTGATATAGGATTTTTGGGAATATTTATCGCACTTGTACTGTCACACTTTATAGGAATTACTGAAAATTCTAAATTATAGTCTTTTAATTGTTGCTTCATATAAAGTGTTTGTGCACAACAACTACTTGTTGCCACATACTCAGCTTCAGCAGTAGATAAGGCTATATAATTTTGTTTCTTGGAGAACCAAGATACAAGAGATCGTCCTAGAAAATGACAAGTTCCACTCGTGCTTTTTCTATCAATCTAACCTCTAGCGTAATCAGCATCTGAATAACTTATCATCTCAAAGCTATTGTCCTTAGGATACCATAAACCTAAGTCAATAGTGCCTATCAAATATCTTAAGATTCTTTTTACTGCTATCTGGTGAGATTCCTTAGAAGCTAATTGAAACAGGGCGCACATGCATACACTAAACATTATATATGGTCTACTAGCTGTCAAATATAGCAAGCTTCCGATCATCCCTCGGTAATATTTCGTATCAACTGGTTTTTCCTTTTCATCTTTATCAAGACTTATGGACATACTCATTGGAGTTTGTTGACCTTACAGGTCACACCAGGTTTTGATCATGACAAATACTCATTATATCTAATGGGTGTTTGAGGCTTTATGTAGGAACTTAAATTAACAGATCATAACGCACATAGAGAAAGTGAAGCTTGATGACCAAATTTCTATTGAAGACTCAATTTCTTATGTTGTAATATATTTCATTCATGTAAAGGGTCTGTAATAGTAATTAGGGCTTTTCTGTATGTAATAATCATACACATCACATACATGGTCTAATACGTAAGCTCATAATAAAAATGACCCTAGAAAGACCTTAAGGATTACCCTTCGGTCGACTGACACAGAATTTTTTTGGTGTCTTGAAAAAGGGCTAGAAAAGACCCTAGGACACTCACTCATGCATACATATGATTGATCATTTAATTTGGGTGATTGCAAGCTTGAAGCAGGACTGATTTGCACAAGTGATGCACTTTCGGTCGACCAGCCCATTTAGTTCATCTTTCTTTTGGTCGACCGAAATCAGCATCAGTCAACAGCTTGACTTCAGTCCAATCGACTGAGCCTCTGAATTTCATTTCACCCTTGTCGATCGAAACCCCTTGGAGTCAACCATTTGACTTCCTGGTCGACCGAGACCTTTTGTACTGCACCAACCTGGTCGACCGAATTCCCACGTGTGGGATCCAATAGTCTGGTCGACCGACCAGTCTAGTTTATTCTAGTTCTGGTCGATTGAACCTCGAAGAATTGAAAAATGGCCTCTTTCCGGTCGACTGAGCCCCTAGTTCATTTTTGCCCTAGTCGACCGAATCGCGCTGATTTTGAAAAATCGCCTCAGACATACTGATCTGGTTGACTAACTCTGAAGTTCATTTTTAACCTGGTCGACCGAACCATATGAACTTTGGTCGATCGAAAATGATTCTAGTCAACCAGTGCTCTTGGGTTATTTTGAAAAGTTACCATATTTAACTATTTTAATTTGCTAAAACGATATTATTCTTTTCTAAGAATACCGACCGTGTCCCCTGCGAGCATCATTTATGGTATCCCTATATATACTTTTTATTTAGCAAAATTATACACGGAATTGAAATTATACGATTAAGAAAATTTCTCCAGAGCTTCCTATCTTGTGACTTTGAATATCTATTCACTCATACTTACATGCCATTTTTTCTTGGAAAGGTTTGCTCTCCTTGTTCCGTTTGATTGACACGATTTTCTTAAGAGTCAAACTTAAGGATTCTTAGGGGACTTTGCTGATAAGTTCATCCTAAGAAGACTTTATTTGATCTTCTGAGATTGCACGTTCATTGCAACATCTTGAGAAGATTGTATTTGTTTTTGGATTGCAAAAATGTTTTAAAAAAAAAACTTTCAAATATCTTGTGTGATTTAGATCTATATATTTTGTAAAAAGATATTTGTGTTTGTGTTAGTGATCTTTTTTGCAATATTTATACACTCACATATTATTTGCTGAATACAAAGATTACACATCTTTTGCAAACCAAGCATATACATATTCACGCGATTGAAATATCTTGCTGATTGATATTTTTAAGGCTGCTCGACATCTTTGTGTGAACATGGTTATCTGAATATCTTAAGATACAAAGATTATTTGTTGATACTCTCATGCACTCATTACACTGATAGCAAACATATTTGAGAGTTGAAATATAAGATCACACTAAGCTTACATATTGAATCATCTTGTGGTGTTTGTGATTGAACACATTTGGGTACAAATTTGCTTTATGTGAAAGCACTTTTCTTTTGTACCATTTGATTGTAAATCTGAGTGTTTCCAAGCATGGCCTGAGGGGGCGGTAATCTAGTCAGGTAAGGATTGGTTGTAAAGGTTGAGGTCAGCCCTGTGCTAATTGACCTAATTTGTATAGGTGCCACTCCACCCTTTTAAGTGAGTAAGTGATAGTTATAATCCTTGTGCTTGTTAGCCAAGGCGGGGATGTAGGCAATTGGCCAAACCTCAATAACATTTCTGTGTGTCACTCTTACCTTACTGCTTTTTGGTGCATGTGTGTTTCATTAAATCGTTTCATTTACTTTATGGTAAACATTTACTTTACTTGCACTAAATTGACCATAGGGTTGTGAATATACTGGTGTTAGGAGATTAACCTAGGGATTAAAATTTAAAAATACCAATTCACCCCCCCCCCCCTCTTAGGATCATGGTAAAGCTAAAAGAGTTCCTATAGGCTTGCTACTTTCCATGTCGAACTTCTTAAGCATGTCCCTTATATACTTTGATTGATTTATAAAAGTTTCATTCTTGGCTTGCTTAATTTGAAGTCCTAGGAAGTAATTCAATTATCCCATCATACTCATTTCAAATTCATCTTGCATACATTTTGCAAAATCTTTACACAAATCTTCGTTGGTAGCACCAAATATAATATCATCTACATAGATTTGAATAATGAGCATATCTTCCTTCTTTGTTTTAATAAATAAAGTGTTGTGTACTTTTCCTCTAGAAAACCGCTTTTCTAGTAAAAATCCACTCAACCTCTCATACCAAGCCCTAGGGGATTGTTTCAACCCAAATAAAGATTTTGTTAACCTAAACACGTAATCAGGGTTATGAATGTCCTCAAATCCTGGAGGTTGTGCCAAGTAGACTTCTTCATTTATAAAACCATTTAAGAATGCACTCTTCACTTCCATTTGATAAAGTTTGAATTCCTTGTGAGAAGCATAGGCTAATAGAATTCTTATTGCTTCCATTCTAGTTATGGGAGCAAAGGTTTCATCATAGTATATTCCTTCTTCTTGGTCATATCATTGAGCTACAAGTCTACTTTATTTCTAACTACATTTCCATTTTCATCATTTTTATTCCTAAATACCCATCTTGTTCCAATTATTGAATGATCATCGGTTCTAGGAACTAATTTCCATACTTTATTTCTTTCAAATTGATTTAATTCTTCTTGCATTGCTATTATCCATGAATCATCACTTAATGCTTATTCAATGTTCTTAGGTTCTTCTTGGGATAGAAATACATAATTGATTATTTAGGTTTTTCAATGAAGATCTAGTTGATACTCCTCGTGATGGTTCTCCTATGATTTGATCTATTGGACGATTTCTTACAAATTTCCATTCTTTAGGTAACTTAGAATTTTCAATAGAATCATTATTTGGAGTTACTTCATTTTTCTCTTCTTTCACTTCTATGATTTATGATTTCTAGGTCTTCTAGTTTTTGTGTAGTATCGACTTTAACTTCTTCAATATCGCTTGCTTGTGTAAATGAATTTATTTCATCAAAGGTTACATAATTGATTCTATTATTGTAAGTGTTCTTTTATTATAGATTCTAAATGTTTTGCTATTCAATGCATACCCTAAAAATATTCCTTCATCTAATTTTGCATCAAATTTCTCTAAGTCATCTTTATCATTTAGTACAAACTCTTGGATGCAAATACATGAAAGTAAGCTATGTTAGGTCTTCTTCCTTTCCATAGTTCATAGGAGGTTTTATTCAAGGTTGATCTTATGGAAACTCTATTCATTACATAACATATTAACCACTTCAGCCTAAAAGTACTTAGGTAACTTGTGTTCATTTAACATGGTCCTAGCCATTTTTTGAAGGGATCTATTCTTTATTTCAACAACTCCATTTTCTTGTGCAATTCTGGGTGCTGAAAAATTGTGTTTTATTCCAAGTTCATTGCAAAATTTATCAACATATTTATTATTAAATTCTCTTACTTGATCACTCCTGATGTTAAAACACCATATCCTTTTTTTTCATTTTGAAGTCATTTACACAAATTTATCAACATATTGCAAGCTTCATCTTTTGAATTTAAGAAGAGTACCCACATAAACCTGGAGTAGTCATCAACAATGACGAAAGCATATTGCTTTCCTCCTAGACTTTGTGTTCTAGTAGGACCAAATAAATCTAAGTGGATAAGCTCCAAGGGCCTGCTAGTGGAAATACATTTCTTCTTCTTAAAGCTGGACTTAGTTTGCTTTCCTAATTGACAAGCATCACATATTTTATCCTTTACAAACTTAGTGCTTGGTAGTCATCTAACTAAGTTCTTTTTAACTAATTTTGACAGTAAGTCCATACTAGCGTGTCCTAGTCTTCTCTGTCATAGCCAACTTGCTTCATTCATGGCTGCTAAGCATGTGATATTGTTAGCTTTACCGTGATCCCGAGAGGAGGGGGGGGGGTCAATTGGTATTTTTAAAATTTAACCCTATGTATTTCTCCTAACAGCAGTATGTTCACAACCCTATGGTCTATCTAGTGCGAATAATATAAGTATATCAGAAATTAAATGAAGCAATTTAATTAACAACACATGCACCAGAAGAACAATAAAGTAAGAGTGACATATAGAAATGTTATCAAGGTTCGGCCAATTGCCTACGTCCCCGCCTTGGCTAATAAGAACAAGGATTACCACTATCACGTGCTAACTTAACCGGGTGGAGCAGCACCTATACAAACCATGTCAATTCACACAGGGCTGACCACAACCTTTACAACAATCCTTACTAGGTTGGATTACCGCCCCCTCAGGCCACGCCTAGAAACACTCAGATATTACAAGCAAGTGGTACAATGAAATAGTGCTTTCATGTAAATCAAATTTGTACCCAAGTAGTTTGCTCAATCACAAACACATCAATGGTGTGAATATAGTGTAAGCTCAGTGATGTATGTTTTTCTTAATCAATGCTCAACACAAAATAATCAGTATGATGCTCAAGAGTATTTCAACACAAGCAACAACTTGGAATTCTAAATAGGATATCTCAATAGCACATCAATATTCCAAGTAAACTAAGCAAATAATCAAACTAGCTTCAAATAGACTTTCCTCAATGAAAGATGCACAATACTAGTTTGAAGAAATACTTGTTAGTTTGAAAAAATCTTTGCACACCGAAAATCAAGCTATCGTGCACTTGAAATGAAATGCAAATATCCTAAGCTTCCTTGGTTTAATCTCACACTAGATTTATAACAAAGAAATCCGTGGGTTAACCCTAAGCTAAAACTCCTCGAGAGAAAAATATAAAACAACCATACAAATGGGAGATTTTAGCACAGTATAGCAATCACAATAACACACGAAGGACTCTCACATTCTCAGATATTATCAAAGGAGACAAGTTTGAGAGTATTTGGGCAAAAAGAGGATTTTCAAAATAGAGAGAATTTCTTTGCTAATTATTTTTCTAATCCATGGCTAATTTTACAAATGAAGGTATATTTATAGCCAGGTGAAAGTTATAACCGTTCGGGATATGAAGGGTATTATTAAGAACCCAAACAATCAAAACCCAATTAGCCCGTCTTAACCCTGTTTTACCATGGTTAATTTAATTTTAATTGGCTGGAGTTCAGGTGGCTGAATCGAGGTTCGGTCACTCGAGAAGACCTGGCAGAAAAAGGTCTTCTACATGATTCGGTAGCCCGTGTCTTAGTTCGGCAGCCCGAATCAAAGTCAGTAGCAAAGCTACGTGACTTTGGGTGCCCAGTACATGGTTCGGGTGCCCAAACTCTTGTGTTCGGTCGCCTGGGTCTGTTTTTGAACTGAAATGCTCTGTCGCCCGAGTTGGTAAGTTGTCCCTTTTGAGGCTTTCGGGTGGCTAAGGAATATGTGTATATTTTTAGTTCGGTCGCCCAAATACAGGTCAACATGTTGACCTCCAATATTCGGTCGCCCGAGGCAGTTTAAACTGCTAGGGTTTGGGCGCCTGACTCCTCTTGGTTTGCTTAGATATATTCAATTTTAAGCACAGTTATTTCACACTCATATTTTATGCAATGTGCGTGTATGTGTGTGAGCCTAGGGTCTTACTATGGTCAGGTTGAGCTCACACTATATCTTGTGTGCATGATGTGCAGGTGATAAGCATAAAAGCCATACCCTAGATTACTATTATAGACCTTATTACAAATATGACTAATATACTACAATGTAAAATTACAAAGCTTCACGATCTTCTTGTTTCTTCAAGTGTCCTTCCTTGGAAAATTAATTTCAGCCTGCACAAACACTTGAAAAACATCAAATATCAAGATTTGTTGTTATCAAAATCGGGCGCGACCTATAAGGTCAACATTCTCCCCCTTTTTGATGATGACAAATACAACTAACAAAAATATGGGTTAAGCCTAAGATGGCTCCCCCTTTCAATATGCATCCTAACCAAATTATTTTACCCATTATTTTTGCCCCCCTTTTTCATCTCCCCCTTTTGGAAATAACAAAAAGGGTCAGTTAAAGTGAACCTGGCAATGGGTAAATGTTACAAATGTACAAGAAAAGTTGGAAAGATTTATAAAAATTTTGGCAGAGTGTCGTTTGTAAATCGGACTTTCCAAAATACAACCTGTATAAACAGTAACTTATTTGAGGTTATATATCCTAGCAGTCTATCCACAACTACTCAAACAATCCAGTAATGTCCAATCAAGCAAATAAAATTTCAATAGGATCATGAAATGGACAAGTTGTGCATTACAAATGATAATCATTATTCATTTCATTCAATACGATTATGCAATAGATAAATATTTGACATGTGCATACAATCAATAATCAACTTTCACAAAGTTGACAGCAAGAAAATAAGTCAAAAATATTATTAGTTGCTAAGACTTGGAAAGTTCCCATTATTAAGATCCCCCATGCAAGTTATGAAATATATGAGCCTAAGAAGCTTCTCTACTATGCATTAAGTCTAAGTCACATCTAATTTGTATGAACCTATCCTCAAGTAGTGGTTTAGTCAATATATTTGCCCATTGTTCATTAGTGCATATAAACTCAAGAGCCACATCTCCTTTTCGCACGTGATCACGAAGAAAGTGGTGTCTAATTTCAATGTGCTTAGTTCGTGAATGTGAGATAGGATTTTTAGAGATGTTGATTGCACTAGTATTATCACATTTAATCGGTATGGTTTCATAGTGTAATCCAAAGTCCACAAGTTGTTGTTTCAAACAAAGAGTTTGGGCACAACTTCCAGCCACAATATATTCAGCTTCGGTTGTGGATAAAGCAACTGAGTTTTGTTTCTTAGAGAACCAAGAAACAAGAGATTGTCCTAAGTAATGACAAGTGCCTCTAGTGCTTTTTCTATCAACCTTACTACCGGCAAAGTTAGCATCAATGTAACTAACAATCTCAAAGGTAGTATGCTTAGGATACCACAAGCCTAATTCTATAGTCCCAACTAGATACCTAAGGATTCGTTTGATAGCTTTTAAGTGAGATTCCTTAGGAGCAGCCTGAAACCTAGCACACAAACATACACTAAACATAATATCAGGCCTACTAGCAGTGAGATATATAAGACTTCCAATCATGCCACGATACAATTTTACATCAACAAGGATTCCTTGGTCATCTTTATCAAGCTTAATGGAAGAGTTCATAAGTGTACCAAGAATTTTGTAATCTTCCATATTAAATTTCATTAGCGAATCCTTGATATATTTAGCTTGGCATATGAAAGTTCCATAATTGGCTTGCTTAATTTGTAGCCCTAAGAAGAAACTAAGTTCACTCATCATGCTCATTTCAAATTCACTTTGCATGCAGTTGGCAAACTCATTACACAACTCATCATTAGTTGCTCCAAAAATGATATCGTTCACATAAATTTGAACAATGAGCATATCATCAATTTTGGATTTGATGAAGAGTGTAGTGTCAATCTTGCCACGGGTACACCCACTTCTAGTAGAAAACTACTAAGCCTCTCATACCAAACTGTAGGAGCTTGTTTTAATCCATACAAGGCTTTAGACAACCGGTAAACATGATCAGGATATTTATGATTTTCCAAACCGAGTGGTTGTTCTATGTATACCTCTTCATTAATGTAGCCATTTAGAAAAGCGCTTTTAACATCCATTTGAAATAATTTAAAATTTTTAAAAGCGGCAAAGGCAAGTAGCATATGAATGGCTTCTAACCTAGCAACAGGAGCATATGTTTCATCAAAGTCAATCCTTTCCTGTTCGTTATACCCTTGGGAAACTAGTCTAGCTTTATTCCGAGTTACTACCCCATTCTCATCTTTCTTATTTCTATATACCTATTTAGTTCCAATGATGGTGTGCTCATTAGGCCTAGGAACTCGAGTCCACACTTTAATTCTTTCAAATTGGTTAAGTTCTTCTTGCATGGACATTACCCAAGACTCATCTTCTATTGCTTCTTTAATACTTTTAGGTTTTTCTTAGGATAAGAAGGCAGAATGATTCACTATATTTCTCAAAGAGGATCTTGTGGCTACTCCATGGGATGGTCCGCCTATGATTTGATCTATAGGATGACTTCTAATGAATTTCCAATCTCTAGGCACCTCCTGATTTCCATTTTCATTATCTTCAGGTGATTTTTCATTTGCTTCTTGATTTTCACATGCATTGTTTTCAATAGACATTTTTTCTAAGCATTTTCTAATATCAATATCATCTTCATCATATTTATTAGAAAATGGATTAGACTCATCAAACACTACATGAATAGATTCAATGACAGTTAAAGTTCTTTTATTGAAAACCCTATATGCTTTGCTACTTAATGCATATCCTAGGAAAATACCTTCATCGGATTTTGAGTTGAACTTTCCTAAATGTTCATTATCTCTAAGCACAAAGCATTTACAACCAAACACATGAAAATAAGAAATATTAGGCTTATTGTTGTTCCACAATTCATAAGGGGTTTTATTAATTGATGGTCTAATCAACACTCTATTCATAACATAGCATGCAGTATTAATTGCTTCGGCCTAAAAGTATTTAGGTAAGTTATGTTCATTCAACAAGGTTCTACCCATTTCTTGCAGTGACCTATTCTTTCTTGCTACTACACCATTTTTTTTAGGTTTCTTAGGTGCAGAGAAGTTATGTGATATGCCCTCTAAGTCACAATATTTTTCTATGCTTTCATTTTTGAATTATGTGCCTCTATCACTTCTTATGTGAGTGATTTTATATCCTTTTTCATTCTGAATTCTCCTACAAAGTTTGGTGAATTGTTCACATGATTCATTTTTATGTGCAAGAAACAACACCCATATGAATCTAGAAAAGTCATCCACAATTATAAAAGCATAAGATTTACCACCAAGACTTTGCACAAAATTAGGTCCAAATAGATCTAGGTGAAGCATCTCCAAAGGTCTAGTAGTAGAAATGAATTTCTTTTTCTTAAAACTAGATTTTGTTTGCTTACCCATTTGACATGCATCACATATTTTATCCTTTACAAAAGACATCTTAGGCAAGCCTTTAACTAATTCTTTTCTAACAAATTTAGACAGTAAATCCATGCTAGCATGTCCTAAATGCCTATGCCATAACCAACTAACTTCATTTATAGCAGAAAAGCATGTTACTTGTTGTGAAGCTAGATTATCAAGAGAGGTAGTATAAACATTTTTATGTCTATTAGCAATAAAAAGCACTTTGTGATATGTTTTATTTTCTACTATGCATTTGTCATTTTCAAAAGATACTTTATATCCTATGTCACATAACTGACTTATGCTAAGTAGATTATGTTTTAGTCCATCAACCAGCAAAAAAATATCAATAGTAAGAGACGAATCCTTACCAACCTTAGCTACCCTGATGATACGTCCTTTGGCATTGTCCCCAAATGTTACATAGCCTCCATCCTTGGGAGCAATTGATGTGAATTTGCCCTTGTCACCGGTCATGTACCGTGAGCACCCACTATCCAAGTACCATCTATCCTTGGAGGATAACAATCTTAGGCATACCTGCAAAATAGGCTAAGTGACTGATGCTGGTCCCCAAATTTTGGTGGGTCCACGGGGGTTAGTAGTAGGATCTCCCTTAACTACCCATACCTTCCTAATTTTAGCATGCTTATTCCTAAGTGGACAATCAAATTGAATGTGACCAATCTATTTACATTTAAAACATCTTAATCTACACTTAGGTTCTTTAGGAGGAATATGAGATTTTGACTCGCGTGTAAAGTGTCCTAAGTAAAGATTAGGTCGTCTAACATTTTCAATACCATTAAAACCAAGACCCTCTTTATTTAAGGAGTTTCTTTGGGCACCAAATAATTTTTCAAAATTTTCTTTGCTCTTAGTGAATTTAAAAATGATTTTGGAGCTATCCTCCAATTTCCTCTCAAGCTCAACAATAGTCGCATCATTTTCTTTTAAAATAGAGGCATGAGAGGTTTTTGCCATATTAAATAGTTTTGACCAATTTTCACACTTCTTTTTTAGATCATTATTCTCTTTGGTCATTTTGCCTAACAATTTTGATACACGAATATATACAAACTACAATTCTCTAAATATAGGCATGCTGTCAGAATCACAATCATCAGATGAATAATAAGAAGATGATGAACTAGAAGACAATACCTCATCCTCGTGTGCCATCAAGCATAGATTAGTGACCTCCGTGTCACTATGATCTGAATTCGAGTCACTACTGCTGTATTGGTCCCATGAAGTCCCAGCCTTCATGGCTTTCGTCTTTTTCTTAGCCTCTTTTTTCAGCAGTGTGCAGTCGGGTTTGATGTGCCCCACTGTATTGTAGTTATAGTATGTAGGGGCATTTGATTTTTCTTTTCTTTTGTTGGACTCTCCCTTCTCATTAGTAGAGTCTCTATTTTTTTTGAATGGCTTCCTGTTCTTCGTAAAAAATTTGGTAAACTTTCGGGTTAGCATGGCTATTTCATCATCAGTGTCAGACTCACTGCACTCACTAGATGTGTTATTAGATGCTTTCAGTGCAGTCACTTTCTTAGCCCTATTATGCTCATTAAGTCTTTCATTTATGGACAATTCTTAAGTAATCAAGGAGCCTATCAATTCATCTAAGGTCATGGCCTTAATATCTCCACCCTCAGCAATGGCCGTAGCCTTGGCTTCCCAAACAGGAGTTAAGCCTCTAAGGATCTTCCTGATCATCTCATATGTGGGATAGGTCTTTCCCAATGCGTGCAGTGAGTTTATGATGTGTGTGAATCTAGTGTACATGCTCTGAATGGACTCACCTACATTCATCCTAAAGGCCTCATACTCACTGGTCAACATATCTATCCTGCTGTCTTTCACATGTCTAGTACCCTTATATGTGACCTCTAACTTATCCCATATTTATTTTGCAGTAGAACATGCCATACTCCTGTTAAATTCATTTACATCAAGACTACAATGTAAAATATTCATGGCAGTGGCATTAAGACTAACAATTTTCATATCATCATCATCATATTCATCCTCAGTCTTAGGAACCCTAGCTGCACCCTTAGTTTTCATAGGGACATAGTTTCCCTTAGAGACATTCCTCCACACCTTCAAATCAGTATTTTGAAGCTAGATGTGCATCCTCTGTTTCCAAAAGGTGTAACTAACACCACTAAAAATAGGAGATCGTGTGGAAGATGGTCCCTCAGGGAAAGGGGTCACAGAGCTATGAGCCATATGTGATTTTTTGCAAAATAACAACTAGTCTATGCTACATGGCTCTGATACTAATTGTTAGCTTTACCGTGATCCCAAGAGGGGAGATGAATTGGTATTTTTAAAATTTAATCCATAGGTATTCTTCCTAACAGCAGTATGTTCACAACCCTATGGTCTATCTAGTGTGAATAATATAAGTATATCAGAAATTAAATGAAGCAATTTAATTAACAACACATGCAACTAAAGAACAATAAAGTAAGAGTGAGACACAGAAATGTTATCGAGGTTCGGCCAATTGCCTACATCCTCACCTTGGCTAAAAAGCACAAGGATTACCATTATCACTTGCTCACTTAACCGAGTGGAGCGGCACCTATACAAACCAAGTCAATTAACACAAGGTTGACCTCAACCTTTACAACAATCCTTATTGGGCTAAATTACCACCCCCTCAAACCACGCCTGGAAACACTAAGATTTTACAAGCAAGTGGTACAATGAAATAGTGGTACAACAATCCTTACTGGGCTAGATTACCACCCCCTCAAACCACGCCTGGAAACACTAAGATTTTACAAGCAAGTGGTACAATGAAATAGTGCTTTCACGTAAAGAAAATTTGTACCCAAGTAGTTCGCTCAACCACAAACACATCAATGGTGTGAATATAGTGTAAGCTCAGTGATGTATGTTTTTCTCAATCAATGCTCAATACAAAATAATCAGTATGATGCTCAAGTGTATTTCAACACAAGCAACAACTTGGAATTCTAAATAGGATATCGCAATTGCACATCAATATTCCGAGTAAACTAAGCAAATAATCAAACTAGCTTCAAATAGATTTTCCTCAATGAAAGATGCACAATACTAGTTTGAAGATATACTAGTTAGTTTCAAAAAATCTTTGCACACCAAAAATCAAGCTATTGGACACTTGCAAGGAAATGCAAATATCCTAAGCTTCCTTGATTTAATCCCACCCTAGATTTATAATGAAGAAATTCATGGGTTAAACCTAAGCTAAAACTCCCCAAGAGAAATATATAAAACAACCATACAAATAGGAGATTTTAGCACAGTATAGCAATCACGATAACACATGAAGGACTCTCACAATCTCAGATCTTATCAAAGGAGGCAAGTTTAAGAGTATTTGGGCAAAGAGAGGATTTTCAAAATAGAGAGAATTTCTTTGCTAATTATTTTTCTAATCCATGGCTAATTTTACAAATAAAGGTATATTTATAGCCAGGTGAAAAATTATAACCGTTCGAGATATGATGGGTATTATTAAGAAAGTCCCAAACAATCAAAACCCAATTAGCCCGTCTTAACCCTGTTTTACCACGGTTAATTTAATTTTAACCGGCTGGAGTTTGGGTGGCTGAACCGAGGTTCAGTCGCCCAAGAAGACACCGCAGAAAAAGGTTTTCTACATGATTCGGTCGCCCGTGTCTTAGTTCGGCAGCCCGAATCAAAGTTAGTAGCAAAGCTACATGACTTTGGGTGCCCAGAACATGGTTCGGGTGCCCGAATTCTTGTATTCGATCGCTTGGGTCTGTTTTTGAACTGAAATTCTTGGTCGCCAGAGTTGGTCAGTTGTCCCTTTCGAGGCTTTCGAGCGGCTGAGGAATATGTGTATATTTCTAGTTCGGTCACCTGAATATAGGTTAACATGTTGACCTCCAATATTTGGTCACCCGAGGCAGTTTAAACTGCCAGGGTTCGGCTGCCCAACTCCTCTTAGTTTGCTTAAATATATTCAATTTTAAGCACAGTTATTTCACACTCATATTTTATGCAATGTGTGTGTGTGTGTGTGTGTGAGCCTAGGGTCTTACTATGATCAAGTTGAGTTCACACTATATCTTGTGTGTATGATGTGCAGGTGATAAGCATACAAGCCATACCCTAGATTACTATTACAGACCTTATTACAAATGTAACTAATATACTACAATGCAAAATTATAAAGTTTCACGGTCTTCTTGTTTCTTCAAGTGTCCTTCCTTGGAAGATTAATTTGAGCCTGCACAAACACTTGACAAACATCAAATATCAAGATTTGTCATTATCAAAACCGGGTGCGACCTAAAAGGTCAACAGATATCTTCAAATTTTATATATTCAAAATTTATGCAATACACATTATCAATTCTTTTAGCGGTGAATAGAACATTGTGTTTTTCTCTATTTTCAACAATGCATTTGTCTTGTTTGAAATTTATGTCAAATCGTTTATCACTTAATTGGCTTATACTTAAAATATTATGTTTCAATCCATCTACCAACAACACATCATCAATGATCAAAGAAGGTTCTTCACCTATTTTTCCAATTCCAATGATTTTACCTTTAGCATTATTCCCAACTGTGACATATCCACCATATTTTTACATTACTGTGGTGAATTTGGATTTATATCTGATCATATGCCTTGAACACCCGTTGTCCAAGTACCATTTTTCTTTTGATGGGGTTGTCCTAAAGCAAACCCACAAGAATGGTTCAATGTGTTATTTTTAGATACCCAAACTGTTGACTTTTTTAGCCCGATCCCGTTTTGATAATGACAAAACACAATTATCTCATCTGTGCATCGAGCCTTTTTAGCAGGATCATTATTTAGTATGCACGGATGATACAAATGGTAAGCATGATATGGAAGCCACAAGAAACCTAAAGAACACACCATCTGGCTTAATTCATGGAACAAGAAGTGCAGAAGAATGAAGATGCAAGTGTCAAGTCCAAGATGTTCATGGGAATGGGTATTTAGAAATTTAATGTATTTACATATGTCATATGATGAAATTTGAAGCTCAAATATGACCTTAGATTGACCATAGCACTTCCAAGTAACATGAAAAACCTTTTTCGTAAAATACCTAACTTATACAAATGTTTTAAAATGGTTTTAAAGTTAAAAGAAGGCAAAAACTAATTTTTACAAAGGGGTTAGTCAACCGGCCAGCATACTTGTTCATTCACATATTCAAGATCTGAGCAGATACACGCGCAACTTCTACTAAATCTAAGTTTGATCTTGTGGTTTGAAAAAATAGTTTATTGAGCTTTCAATTTTTTATTAATTGATCATCTTCTCCATTATTTGTTTATTGAAAAATCTTTTTTGGAGTTAGAAACTTATTTTCCCATAGTTATTTATTTGAAAAATCTTTTGGGAATAGCTTTTTAAAGTTTGAATCCTTGTGATATTCAAAGTTGTATTTTTATTCAAAGCGATCTATCTTATTTGTGCAAAAAGTATTTGAAAAATGTTATTTAAATCTTTGATATATTCAAAGTCACATTTTTATTTGATCGTACGAGTTATTTGATAGCAAGATGCATTATACTCAAAGATTTTTTCATCTCACAAACTTATTCTTGAATATTCATTCTGAGAGATTGGAATTATTTGATTGCAAATACTAAGAGCTTCTAAATACATACCCATGAAGAATATTATTTTTGAAACACAGTGTTAAAATCTTTGCAATATTCAATGTCGTACATTTATTCAAAAATTCAACTTCAAAAATTATTGATAGCAAGAACATAGATCTGCGTATTATTAAAGATTATTTTTGAAATGATCTTATTTTCTAATCTTGCATAAAGTATTCTGGAATCGAATCATATGTTTGTCCAAAGCATTTATTTATAAAATCATTTTTGGGAGATATTGATTTAAAAGGAAAATTTGTGAAGCATATCATTCATATATCGATCTTATCGTTACATACATACTGAACTTCAAGTTTTATCATATGAATATGTGTTAAGAATTTTTATTGTACTCATTAGCTTGTTTAGAAGCATCTGGGTGTTCAAGAATTTCATTAATCTATTGTATTGACAATTCAGGTTGTGAACCGGGTGAGGAGGAAGTTGTGCCTCTTGTAAGCAGCAGATTGTAAGGGAAGCTCCGTCCCAATTAAAGGAGCAGGGATTTAGTGGAATCCTTGAGTGGGTTGCTCAAGGTGAGGACGTAGGTTGGGTTGGCTGAACCTCATAAAATCGTGTTTGCCTTCTCTCTTCCTTTATCTTTTTAATTTCCGCTTGCATTTCATAATCAGCTTTTGCATGGTTGTATGTTGATTTATATTATACGCACTTGATAATTAATTGGGTAAAATATAATTTATTGAGATAATAATTTGAATTAATTTCAAGTCCCTGCAATTAATTTTTTAAATATTGAAATAAGGATTAAGAGGTAAAATAAACTTAAAGATTTTTAAAATACTCAATTCACCCCCCCCCCCTCTTGGGATTACACCTAAATTAATACAAACCTTCTTAGGTCTTTTTATTTTAGATATATTTTCTTTTTCTTTCCAAACTTTCTTGACTTTAACATTTTTTCTTTTAAATTAACATTCAAATTTTACACGTCCCTTTTTCTTACACAAGAAGCGCGTAGTGTGTTCATAGATATTTATGGAAGATGTGCTTGCATAATACTTTAATTCATTTACAAAGTATCTAGTATATAGATTCTTTTTATTATTGATCTCAATTCCATTATATCCAATTCCTTCTTTGTCTAATGAAATTCTTTGGGTTCCGATCAACTTTTCAAAGTTCTCTTTTCCTTTTGTAAAATTGCTGATGATTTTATCCTTATCCTCAATTTTACCTTTAAGGTCTTTTATTTCTAACTCTTTCTTGCTTTCACCATTTACTTGAAGTTTTACCAACTTTTGAGACATCTTGTTGATTTTCTTCATGAGTTCATCAATGCATGATTCCTTTTCTTTTTCAACTAATTTTGAAGTTTCTAGTTGATTTTTGAGTGTTTCATTTTGTTCTTTTAAATGTATGTTTCTTTTTTTTACTTTTATAAACCTATTATGCAATGCAAACAACTCAGCCTGAATTTCTTTATATGATGGCATACTTTCATATGAGTCACTACATGATCCATCACTTGATTTTTCAGATAAGCTAGAATAGTAATTTACCTCAGTATTTTTTGCCATGAAGCAATTGTTTGCTACTTCTTGTTCACTTGATTCGTCCTCCAATTCACTTGAGCTTGTGTCGTCCCATGTAGTAGCTTTCATAGCCTTCTTTTTCTTCTTTTTGTCTTTCTTAAGCTGTGGACAATCAGGTTTAATATGTCCAACCTTTTTACAATTATAACAAGTAAGAGGTTTATTCTTAGATTCCTTTTTGCTTGTTTCTTCTTTTTCAGATTTTGCACCTCTAAACTTTCTAGCAAATTTCTTGTTTTTCTTGAAGAATTTTCAGAGTCTCCTAGTGAGCAATACTAATTCATCATCATCTAATTCATTATTATCTTCTTCTTCACTAGAACTTTCTTTTGCAACTTTAAGGGCTATTGATTTCTTTTGTTTGTTATTTTCAAAATTCCTTTCATTCATAGTCATCTCATAGGTGAGAAGCGATCCAATTAATTCATTAGGGAGGTATTCTTTAGGTTTCTTCCTTTTGTAATTGTTGTGGCTTTAGGTTCCCAAATTAGTGGAAGTCCTCTAAGGATTTTTCAGATCATCTCAAATGTAGAGGAGTTTTTCTTTAAGGCATTAAGGGAGTTCATTATATGAGTGAACCTAGTGTACATATTAGTGATGGTTTCATCCGGATTCATCATAACGGCCTCATACTCGCTTGTGAGCATGTCGATTCTACTATCTCTAACATCAACTATTCCTTCATAGGTTACCTCTAATTTATCCCATATTTCTTTAGCTGTTTTACATGCCATGACCCTATTGAATTCATTTATGTCAAAAGCACAATATAAAGCATTCATAGCACTTAAATTTACTTGCTACATCCTTTGGCCATTGTCGGTCATCTCTTTTTTCTCTTTGGGTATTTCTTTATTATCTACAATTTTAGTGGGAATAAGGTCACCTTGTGTGACAACTTTCCATGCCTTCCAATCCATAGTTTGTAAATAGATTCTCATTCTTTGTTTCCAAAAGGTGTAGTTAACACCACAAAAGATAGGTGGTCTAGTTAAGAATTGACCCTCGACAAAGGGAGATACACCTAGGCGTGCCATAGAGATCTTTATATAGCTTCTAATTTAAGATTTGCTATAACCCCGCTCTGATACCAATTGAAAAGTACGGTGTATTCACAAGAAAGCGGTGAATTGGGATTTAAAATTTTCTTTTACACACTTTTTGTAAATTCTCCTCGACTAATTTTTGGATTCAGAAATCACATATCTATGGTTTGATTTTCAATCACAAAATCAGCCAAGACACAATTTAATTCAACTCTTTATAGATGAGTATAACAAATTTAATGTAAAAGTTAAGGAGCTATCCCAAGAGGGGGTGGGGTGAATTAGATTATTAAATTTTCTTTTAATTCCTCTCGTGAATTCTTTGACCTCTTATTAATTCGGCTAATACCCAGCAAGACTTAGTAAATTAAATCAAACCACAAACCAACCAACCAAAATACATTCAATCAAGATATAATATGCAACTCTATGGCAATTCTCAGCTTTTACAAGAATTCAAAGTATTTGTTTGTTTGTAGCCCTGTGTATATGAATTTGATTCAATTCTTGTATTAATGAATTTGCTTTCTCAATATGATGCACAATTTAAAATTCAACACTCTTTCCAAAAGCATAGACTTTAAATAAACTTTTAGTTAATTAGTCTTTGGGTGTTAACCAATCAACGTACTGCCTTATGGTTTCCACAAATTATTGATCAACCAACGTACTCCTTTTCAGTTTCTGCAATCCTAAAAAAAATTAAACTTCGGTTTATTTAATTTCCAAACTACATAGTATTTGTGACCATGAAAATTAAAACATCCACGCAATTTATAAGTATGCTCGAATTTAAATAGTAAAGGAAAGAGAGAGAGACAAGAGTTTTTATAAGGTTCGGCTCATCCCTAGCCTACGTCCTCGCCTTTGGCCAATACCACCAAAGGATTCCACTATGTCGTTCCTTTCCGAGTGAAACAAACCTTTTACAAGTGATACCCCATGCTCAAACACTCCTTAAGTAAACTAAAGCAATGCCTCTCCAAGTGATACTGCACACTCGGTCACTCCTTCAATAGGCTAGAGCAGTGCCTCTCCAAGTGATACCCCACACTCGGTCAATGATCCAACAACCTAGAATCGTCAAAAAACAAGAAAAAATAGTTGCATACAATGATACTCTCACATAGAGCAGATTAGTACAGTTTCAAACACTATGTACTTCAATAAATAAATATCAATATGAAATACAATGAAGCTCAAGAGAATTTATCACTAAGTTTCTTCCAAATAAGAATTAGCAACTCAGAACTCAGTATAGTGATGAGCACCACTTCAGAAATTCAGTAATTCAGTTGTGTAAAGATTTGAGCAAGAGAGTGCAGCAAGATAGCAAGATGTGCTTTCAAAAATGCAACATATTTTTTCAATTCTTTGTTGTTCTATATTAATTTGATTTGAAAAACCATATATTTATAGGCTTAGAAAAGTGTTTTTGTGTTGCCCAAGATTACTTGGAGTATCTTCCAAGTTTTTAGAAAAATTTCGGGCACAAGCAACCTTTATTTGAAAATTAAAACATTTACAATTTCTTGCCATTAACAGTGTTCAGATGACTGAACTATTGGGTTCAGTCTTCAGATGTTCCTTAAAAAAGCACTGAAAAATATAGCTTGGACATAGGGTCAGACGACTGAACTTCAGGTTCATTCTTCTGAAGTCACAGCTTAGACGATTAAACTGGGGGTTCAGTCTTCTGACGGTGTTCTATCTATTTTGTGTTTTAACAAATAAATCTTCAGTTGACTAAACTAATTCTTTAGTCTTTTGAAGAAATTCTTCAGATGTTTGAAGTAAAACTTCAGTCGTCTGAGGGTGCATCTTAAGACTTCTGAGGGTACACCTCAGTCGTCTGGGTAGACCAACTTCATATTTTCATTTTTGTTTTCAAAACTCCATTCTGCTCTCTTGCTTTGATTTATTGTAAAACATTTTCCAGGTTTTGAAATAAGGTCTCAAAGTCCATAATTTACCCTAGAAGAGCTTTCATCATATTTTCATAAGATATTTAAATATGAAGTACTTACATAAAGACTTCTCATGACTTTTGACATTCTAAACTCTTAAGTCTTCATGTTTGTCTTTCTTTGAGCTTCATCTTGTCTTCAAGCTTTAAAATACTTTAAGCTTTTTGCAAGTCTTCTTTAACATCTATGCTCTCATATTCTTCAAGATTTGAATCATCTTTGAATCCATGCTTTGACTCTTTAAGCTTCATTTGATCATCTTTCTTTGAAATAAGCTTTGAATCATCATTATGAGCATTTTACGATTCTTGAGTCCTGAAATATCATCACTTAACCAAATATGTTAAGTTCATCTTATTTGTTATCATCAAAACAAGATTTTAGGTCTTGTAAGGCCAACATTATGTTTTGCAAATTTCTCAATATTTCATTCAGCAAATTAAATCAAAACTTAATAGGACAATTTTGACAATGTGAATTGCTATAACAATTTCAACAAGTTTCCAAGATTCGGTCTTTTTGATGCTGAGTTGTTGCTAATGAACGACCTATTTAACGAACGTAGTCCCTTAGAAGGTTTTTGCAAGATTCAATCAACGTACTCCCCTTTTTAAGGTTTCTTCAATTCCCAAACACAAGATAATTTTTAGCATTTTAAATAAGCATCCACGCCAATATATATGTGCTGAAATTTAAAGAGAATAGGGAAGAGAGTGACACCGAATTTTTACAAGGTTCAGTTATACCCGCCTACGTCCTCGCCTTAGGTACACCACCCAAGGATTGCACTATATCATTCCTTTAACTAGGTGGAGCAAACCGTTTACATACTCCTTCAAATAGGATAGAGCCCTCCTCTCTAAGCAATACCCCATGCTTGGTAATCCAACAATTTAACAACCTAAACCGTCAAAAAAATAACAAGAAACAATAACAAATTCTTGTGTATAAAGACACTCTCACAATAGAGCTGATTAGTACAAGTTAGAGCACTAATATACTTCAAATTAAATATCAATAAAGAATGAATTTGAAGCTCAAGAAGTTAACTGGAGGTTCTTTCTTAGATTTGAGAAACTCGGTAAATACTCAAAGAACCGTAAGCTTTGTTCAGTAAAATCTCTGTAGAAATCTTCAGTAAGAGTTTGAGCAAGAGAGAGCTTTCAAAGAGTTTACAATATCAATGCTTGAATACTTAATTGTATTGCTTGGTGTATCAAAATCCTAGGATTTAGGGAGTATTTTTAGAGTTTAGAAAGTAATTTTATGTTCCCCAAGTCACTTGGAGTGTTTCCCAAGTTTTTACAACGTTTAGAATTCAAAAACCTAAATTTGGAAATTTTTCATTACAGTTTAAAATTTGAATTTTCAGCAGGTTAATCAATTGGGTTAGTTGACTGAGCCTATTTTGTTTCAGAAAAAATTTAGAATAAAATATGTCAGTTGACTGGGCTTTTTGATTTAGTTGGCTGAGTTGTCAATTTTCCACAATTTTTTATTTTCAAAACTTTGATTCTTTAATTTTTTAAAAACTCAAATGTAACTCAAAAATCATTTTCCGAGGGTCTTAAAAATTGGTCTCTAAGTCTATAATGAAACCTAAAGAGCTTCATATATCAATATTTATATCTAATGAAGTACTTACATGATACTTTTAAAATTTAAACAATCTATGCACTAAGTCTTCATGCTTTTCCATTTCTTTGAGTCCATCTTGACTTTATGCTTCAAGCTTCATTAGATTTGTCTATCTTTGAAACCAAACTTCAATATTCATTGAGCTTTCATCTCCCTTTAAATCCAAGCTTCAATATCCATTAAGCTTTCATTTGATTGTCTTTGAAGTATAAGCTTTCTCTTTTAATAAGGCTTGTGAGCATTTTGAGCACTCGGTCTTGAACTTATATGCTTGTTTCCTGAAGCATTATCACTTTAACCAAAGCATGTTAAATTCCCTTGATTTGTTATCATCAAAATAAGATTCATAAGCCTTGTTAAGCCAACACAAATTGTACAAAGAGAAGAATAAAGAATTAAAAAGGAAATTTTATGTAGATCGAGAATCTCAATCGTCAGCAACTCCAATTCGACCTCTTTCTCCTTCTTCTTTTCCAAGTATCAAATTCCTCTCTAATGGTGAATGAAATCTTCCTCTTTTTTCTTCCTGCTTCGAATCCCTTTCCTTCTATAAAGCTATGTTCATCCTTCCTTCTTATCTCCCTAAAACAAGATCATCCAAATCCCCTCATTTTTTGCCGTCGCTTTGATATGCAATTTTCTCTATCGAGATCTTCCCATCTTCGATAATCTTCAACACAAAAGTTTTGTGATTTTTTTATAGCCTTCCATAGATACCAAGATCGCCTTTTTTGGAGTTTTGTTCAAAAAAATTATGCTCCAAATACAGAAGGGTATTTTAGGAAATTCAGGAGAGGAATTTGAGTTTAAAAAGGACTTTTGATGAAGGGAATTTGAAATTGAAAAGTTAAGTTTCCTCCTTATCCCATGACTCCTTTAATTTATTTATTCCTAAAAAAAAATTAAAAAAATAAATCAAAACTCCAATAAATAATAAAATTAAACAAACTAGCATAAAAAGGGATATGTTAATCACTTGCATAGTCTTTATGATTACACATTTAGTTAATCTTGGATTATGTTTGCTCATTGTTGATGGTCAATCCCACTTGTGGCCTAGGGTGATATTTTGAACCCTTTTAGTTGTCATTTAGGTTGTGTTTTACTCTAAATGCTCGAGAATGTAGGTAGTGTTAGTGTCGCATGGCTGATTATAGGATTACACACCAATTCCATAGTAGGTGCATGTAGATGGCATGAACTGCCCCTTGCTACTTCTCCATTTATTAATTAACATTTAATTCTTATAAATGAGAAGATGCAACTTAAACATGCTTTTATTGTGGATGAAAGTCAATATTGCACTAATATTGGCCATTATATACTTTAACTAAACAATCCTATTTAGTTTACCAAGCCTACTTTAACTCATACAAAATTGTAAGCCAACTTAAGTTGTAAGCCAAACAATTTCCCCCAACCATATTATCTTTACTACATGTTTAACCAATCAAGTATTGAGGACATCAATTAGTCATCTTCTACTGGATCTAGTCCAAGACAAATGTTGGCCTAACATGACTTTAGAATCTTGTTTTGATGATAACAAATAAAGGTTAATAAAACATGTTTTTGTTTAAGTGATGATATTTTGAGGAAACCTTGCATGACAAAGTTCAAAAGGATCAAGGAAATGAAAGTTCAAGATCACAAGTACCATAAAGTCATACTCCATCAACAAAGTGATCAAAAGAAAGCTCAAGACGATCAAGATGTTCAAAACATGTGGAAGCTTAAAGAATATTGAAGCTTAAGTTTAAGAGGATTCAAAGTAAAGATATATATGAAGACTTCAAGCTTAGAGTGTTTAAGTCTTTAAGATGACTTATGTAAGTACCCCATTATAAATATCATTTTTAAATGCTTTGAAGATCATTAGGGGGTGACCCCTAAAACCTCAGGCGTCTGACCCTTGTTAATGGCTATTATTTTTAAAGTTTTTAGAATTCAAATTTATATTGCTTGTGCCCCAAACTTCATATAAACTTGGGAAACACTCCAAGTAACTTGAGCAACACCAATAAAATACTTTTTGGACCTATAAATACATGATTTCTCAAATCAAATTAGTACCAAGAATTGAAAATCTGTTTTCAAGCCATATTCCTCTTTCTCTCTCAAAGCTCTCTTGCTTACACATTCTTACTAAGAAATTCTAAGATATACTGAGTCTCTGATTACTCTTCTCTGAGCTCAAACCTCTGAGTTATTGATTTATATCAAGAGAAGAATTATGGTGATACATGCTTAAGCTTCAATTCAGTTTCTCTTTTATATTTAAATTAAAGTATTAGCTAAGCTATATTTGTACTAACCCACTCTATCTGAGAGCATCTCTTGTACAAAAGAAATATTTCATGTTTCCTTGTTTTCTTTGACTTTTCAAGTTTATTGGATCATTGTATCGAGCGTGGGGTATCGCTTGGAGAGGGGGCTCCATCCTAAAGGAGGGATTGTAAATGGTTTGTTCTGCTTGCAAAGGAACATTTTAGTGGAATCCTTAAGTGGTCTTGCCTAAGGCGAGGATGTAGGCTGGGTATAAGCTGAATCTCGTAAAAAACTCGGTCTCACTCTTTATCTTTACTCTTTAAATTTTCAGCATATATAAATTGTGTGGTTGTGTTTCTAAGTGCAGGTAGCTGAACATTTGAGACTGAGAAAACTTTTAATTTAAGAGAGTACGTTGATTAATCTTTTGAAAAAACCTTAAAGGGAGTACGTTGTTTAATCGTTTGCAGAAATCTTGGTTAAAAGGAAGTGCACCAATATTTATATATACAGGGCTTTATTTAAACTCTAAGCTGAGTTTTGCGAACGTTGAATCAAGGAAGTGTTGCAGTTCATATAATTGGTTAAGTATCATGTGTTTGACTGATTGGTTGATTGGTTGATTGTTATTGTTAAAGGTATTTGGCTTGTGTTGATATTAAGTGTGGAATGTGGTTGGTTTAATTGAGCATTTAAAATCAAAACATTCTTTTGTATTTGCTAAGTATACAAAAGGTTGTGAATTTGTAATAAGACTTAAAAGAATTTTATAAACCCAATTCACCCCCCCCCACCCCCCTCTTGGGACTACACCTTAGTTTTCAACAAATCATGATCCTCACTAAGCTTGATAGTTTCACTAACAAACATAACCCCATCCAAATCATGTTCTTCTTTAATCATCCAAGCCTTGACATAGGGACTTAAGCAGATACCATTTGCCTATTTAATATCATTGTGACCATTGATATTTCACTCAAATAACCACTAGAACCATCACTAGTAGTGATCTTTGAATATTTTATTGACAAAGAGTTTTCAAACCCTTTATGAAAATATCACCTTCATAATTAAGCATGGTCTTGATTTCTAAAATTTTCTTAGTCTTGTTAACTAATGATGTTAATATAAGTATTCTATATCCCCCTTGGCCTTTGAGTCTATCTAAATAATGGAGTGAATTAATCATAATTGATGGTTCATCCAGGAGGAGATTGTGTAGAGAGTGACACTTACCCCCTAATGTCTAACAAGGGTGGACTTCATATGGGAAAAGTGACCTATATTTTGTGTCTATTGAGTGGAAAAATCGGTGATGTTTTTCTATTGAATAGTGGTTAGGATCATTTTAAAATCGGTGATGTTTTTCTATTGAATAGTGGTTAGGATCGTTTTGGGTTGTTGGACGATAGTGATGTGGTTGTACCTTAAATCAGGGAATTATAGTGCAAGCTTTCATGGTTTTTTTTTTTATTGTCTACCTTGTATCATTTGAACATTTCTTTTCTTATCATCTCCATCCAAGATCTTATTTAACCCTTCAAATCATCAACCATCATCCCCATCATGGGCCATTGTTTTGTCAAAGGTATAAGCAAACAATGAAGATTTTCTCTAGCTATCTGTCACCAAATCGTTGCCAAATTAGCATGGTTAAGTTTGACTTGCATTGACAACATAATTTCTCCACTAATAATCTTTATTGCACCTGTAATAACTTGTGACATAAAGGTTGTCACTATTGTTAGCCCTGGTGGCTAAGGTCTCTCATTCCAACTAGTTTTGATGATTTCAACCCATTAGTATCCCTCACGTTTCTAATCTATAATTTCAAGTTCAGTCCAAGTTATACATGTTAATACCAAAGCAAAGTATTATAATCAAACAAGTCTTGATGAGGCAATGAGCAAACGAATGGTTGGAGAAGCTTTGAGCAAGATTCATGAAAAAGCTCACAAGAAATACCCAAAGCACAACCAGTCAAAGTTTATATGAAGAATTGCATTGGCTTACATATGTGTTGGGATGTGTGTGAGGTAGGAAAACTCTTGTAACTCTTATGCTTGGATGTTGATAAGAATATCTTGCAAAAAGCTGAGCAAGTATGACTGCATCTAGTTCACATTAATTTAGAACATTAAAATTAGTTTTTCACATGCATGCTATGTTTGACTAATGCATAAAAATTCAATATGAAGTTTTTACATATGCATACCAAGTCATACCATTGTGTCACGGTCCGACTATTTTCACACCCTTGTGAAGGGTTGTGCGGCACTAGCTAAAGCACTCTTGCTTAACTAGCCAGCCTATCGTTTACCAACATTCATCCATGAAACACTTTTGTTGGCCTTACAAGGCTTAATATCCTATTTTGATGCTAACAAACAAGTAGGACTTAACATGCTTCGGTTGAGTGTTGTATTTTTCAGGAATCAATGTTGAAAGTATTCATGTAGCATGGATCAAAATCTGAAGGTCATAAGAACATGAGCATTAAAGAGATCAACATGAAAGCTCAAAGAAAATAAAGATTAGACCTCAAAATGTCATATCTTGAAAGCTCACAAAGATCAAGGAACGTGGAAAGTTTACATCAGAAAAATGATTCAGTTTAAGAAAACTCAAAGATCATAGGAGCTTAAAGTCTGAATCAATGATGAAATATCAAGAGAGTTTAAAGAAATGAAAGCTCAAGAGAAGTCTGAAAGATCAGAGACTAGCAACAAAGAGAATTCAGAGCACAGAAAGATCAAAGGGGTCTTTAGGACAAATCTTTGTAAGTACTTCAAGTTTATTCAAAAATGAAGTTTTCATTTTGAAGCTCATTAGGCAAAGAGACTTAGAGACCTTAATGTAAAACTTGGAACATGTTTTTAAAGTTAAAAAAATCTATATTCCAAGAATATCTAAGCAAAAATGAGAGAGAAATTAAAAAATAACTAGAAAAGAAAAACAACCAGTGGACAGACGACTGTCTGTTAATACACAGACGACTGGCCAATTGAACATAGCTTAAAACTTAAAAATAGAAGCCTGACAGACGACTGTCAAGGCTTTGACAGACGACGGCCAGTGCAAAGTGAGAAGTATGTGAATGTTTTGTCAGACGACTGTCCACTCTCTGTGTATACTGAAAAATTTGAGTTGTACATGGACAGACGACTATCACCTTATGGACATACAACTGCCACCTCACTGAGTTGTATTATAACTGGTGATAGACGACTGCCAATCTAGGGACAGACGACTGCCACCTCTCTATCTATGTTTTTAGAGATACAACATATAGACAAACGACTGCTAGGACTTCACAATCGTCTACCTCCCGGCATTTTTCTGATTTCCAAAGGATATAATTTTTGAAATTCAAATATTTGGAAACTCATATAATTTTAATATTTAGAAACAATTCTGAGTATTCTTGTGGAACAAGCAAGGAGGTTTTCTACATCTATAAATACCCCCAAGACACATTGATTTCATACACCAAGATCATTAAGAATTCATATTTTGCTGTCTTACTCTCTTATTTTGAAATTCTGAAAGTACTTCAATTGCTTACATCCTTGCTCGAAGTTAAGAGAAGTTTTGCTAAATCTCTCACTATGTTTGTGCATCGAGTTGCTGATTTTTTCATTTATTAAAAGATACCTACGGTGATAAGTTTCTAAGAGCTTCATTTTGAAATTCATATTCTAAATTTACTGAAGTATATAAGTGTTTCAATTCTATACTAATCAGCTCTTTGAGGAGCAAGTTCTTGTACGTCATATTTTCTATCTTTGTAACAGGATTAGTTGACGGTTTGTGTATTGAATCGTTAGACCAAACAAAGGGATATTGTTTGGATAAGGCGCACTGTAGCCTTACCCAAGGAGTGCTTGTGATTGGTCTTGTTCCGCCTGGTAAAGGAATGGTAATAGTGAATCCTTTGGCAATTTTGCCAAGGGCGAGGACGTAGGCTGTGTTGAAACCGAACCTCATAAAAATACCTATGTTCTTCTTTCTCTACTCTACTATTTATTTTTATTTTTAAAAAAGATATAATCTGCGTGGTTGCTTTAAGTTTCAATTTTGAATATTTGGTTGTTAAATAGACCAGAAGGTAATTCATTTTTGATAAATCGGCATTGATTGTGGAAAACGAAAGGGACTACGTTGGTTGATTATCCTTGACCTATTAATCTAAAAGTTTATTTAAAAATTGAACATTAGGAAGAAGGATAATAGCGATACAGGGCTTATACTAAGTTCAACAAATTTTCACATATATACAGATTTATTGTTATATAAATTGATTGTTTGATCTTGCTGTGTTAATTTTGATTGTTTCTAAGTCTTGATTGTCATTACAACTTAAAGAACTAATCCTAAAGCGAATAAAATTAAAATAAAAACCAATTCACCCCCCTCTTGGGAAGCTATTCCAGTTTCGATTGGTATCAGAGCCAGGTTATAGTAATTCCTAATAAGAAACTATAAAAAAATATAATGGCAAATATAGGATTAGCACCCTTTGGTGAAGGCCAATCTCAGCCCGTCCACCAATTTTTTGTTGACATAATTATACGTTTCGGAAAAAGAGAATGCAAATCTATCTCCAACACATGGATTGAAAAGCGTGGGAAGTTGTTATGGAGGGAGACCTTATTCCCACTAAAATAGTAGATGGAAAACAAATTCCAAAAGAAAAAAGGGATATGATCGATTCAGACTATAAAATGCTTCAAATTAATTCAAGCGCTATAAATGTTTTATACTGTGCCTTAGATGCTAACGAATTTAATAGGGTTATGGCATGCAAGACGGCTAAAGAAATATAGGACAAATTAGAAGTGACATATGAAGGAACTATTGATGTTAGAGACAATAGGATAGACATGTTAACAAGCGAATATAAAGCATTCAAGATGAATCCTGATGAAACAATATCAAGTATGTACACTAGATTTACCCACATAATAAACTCCTTAAGTGCCTTAGAGAAAACTTATACTACCTACAAAATGATCAAAAAAATCCTAAGAGGCCTTCCCTCAACATGGGAACCAAAGGCTACAACTATCACTGAAGGTAGAAACCTTAAAACTACCTCTTTAGATGAACTCACAGGTTCACTTCTTACCTATGAAATGGCCTTAAAAGAAAGGAATCCTGAACCAAAGCATAAAAGATCCATTGCACTAAAAGCATCTAGCCACAACTCTAGTGAAAAGGAAAGTGAGACAAGTGACTTAGATCAAGATGAATTAGCATTCATCACTAAGAGACTAGGTAAGTTCTATAGAAGAAATACGAGATTTCCTAGGAAGTTCAATAAAAAGAAACTTGAAAAAGGAGAGACAAGTAGAAAAGAAAATAAAAGTAAGAATGAACCTCCAATTTGTTATCACTGCAAGAAACCAGGGCATATCAAATCAGACTATCCGTTGCTCAAGAAATACAAGAAGAAAAAGAAGGAAGCTATGAAAGCCACGTGGGATGATTCAAGCTCCAGCGAGACAGAAAATGAATCAAGCGGACAAGAGATGGAAAATATATGCTTCATGGCGAATGATGAAGAGATAAACTCCTACTATTCCTCTACAGAATCTTACAATGAGTCGTGTGATGAGTCATGTGACAGCATGCCTTCCTATAAGGAATTGCAAGCTGAGTTGTTTTCTTTGCTTAAGAGATTCATAAAAATTTGCAAGAGAAATATAACTTTGAAAGATCAAAATAGAGAACTATTAAAGCAACTTGAATCATTCAAAATCATTAAAAAAGAAAAAGACACTTGCATTGAAAAGATAGAAGAGGAAGTAAATAAAGTAACTCAAGAATTAAACAAAACTCATAAAGATAGTTTGAATAAAAAGGATTTAGAAGTAAATGAACTTAAGAAATTAGTAGAAGATAAAGAGAAAATTATATATAACTTTACCAAAGGTAAAGATAATTTTGAAAAGATGATTGGACAGCAAAGGCTACATGGAAATAAAGAAGGGATAGGTTATAATGGTAAGACAAATAAAAAGAATAAAAAATTATACATGGGATACTTCGTCAAGGAAGCCAAGCACTATGCTAGCACTTCCTCAAACAACAAACATGAACACACCACTTGCTATATGTGCAAGACTAAAGGTCATGTAAAGTTCGACTGCCCACTAAAAAGAAAGTATGTTAAAGTGCAAGGGGAATGGAAAGTCAATAATGGAACTAGCAAAAAAACAAATAAAATTAAAATAATTTGGGTTCCAAAGACTAACACAAAAAATCCTCCATTGTAGGTATGTTTTAGGACAACACCATCAACGGATAAGTGGTACTTGGATAGCGGGTGTTCAAGGCACATGACCGGCGATAAGACCAAGTTTACCTCTCTAAGACAAAAGGATGGAGGATATGTCACCTTCAGCGACAATGCTAAAGGTAAAATTATTGGCATTGGAAAAATAGGTAAAGAACCCTCTCTCACTATTAACAATGTGCTCTTAGTAGAAGGATTGAAACACAACCTTTTAAGCATTAGCCAATTAAGTCACAAAGGGTTTGAAATAACCTTTAAGAAAGAAAAATGCGTTATTCAAAATCCTAAGAACAATGAAACCCTATTTATAGCTTATAGGATAAATAATGTTTATTGTATAAATTTTGAGAACTTAGTAAATCAGAATGTAACTTGTTTGGCAACAATGAATGAAATAAGTTGGCTATGGCGTAGGAAACTAGGACATGCTAGCATGGACCTATTATCAAAATTATCAAAGAAAAATCTCGTCAAAGGACTACCTAATACAAAATTCATAAAAGACAAGATTTGTGACGCATGCCAAAAGGGAAAGCAAGTTAAAACAAGTTTCAAAAAGAAAAAATACATATCTACAAAAAGTCCCCTATAATTGCTGCACCTACACTTATTTGGTCTAACTAGAACCTTAAGCCTAAGAGGTAAACAATATGCTTTTGTAATAGTGGATGATTATTCAAGATTCACTTAGGTATTTTTCCTAGTAAACAAAGATGAAGCCTGTGACATGCTAATCACATTATGTAAGAAATTACAAAATGAAAAGGGCTATAATATAACAAACTTTAGAAGTGATCAAGGTAGGGAATTTAAAAACAAAATGTTAAAAAATTTTGTAATGAATATGGAATAAACCATAATTTTTCTACACCTAGGACTCCACAACAAAATGGAGTTGTTGAAAAAAAAAAAATAGAACCCTACAAGAAATGGTAAGAACCATGCTAAACGAAAATGATTTATCTAAGTATTTTTGGGCAGAAGTAGTAAATATAGCCTGTTACATAATAAATAGAGCATCCATACGATCTAGTATAGACAAAACACCATATGAATTATGGAAAGGAAGAAAACCCAATATTTCTTACTTTCATGTATTTGGTTACAAATACTTTATCTTTAATACTAAAAATGATCTAGGAAAATTCGATGCAAAATCTGATGAAGGAACTTTCTTAGGTTACTTAACAAATAGTAAAGCTTATAGTTTACAATAAAAGAACTCTTACAATTATTGAATCAATACACATAACGTTTGATGAATCAAATTATCAAAATTAAAATTGATGAAAAAGAAAATATTTCACATAAAGAAGAAGATATTGAAATGAAACAAGAAAATAATAATGAAGCCTCAAAAGAAAACACAATTGAAAATCTAGAACTACCTAAAGAATTGAGATATGCTAAAAGTCACCCAAAAGACCAAATTCTTGGAGAACCATCAAAAGGAATAACCACTAGAGCCTCATCAAAAAAACATTTGTAATTATTATGCTTTCTTGTCTCAAGATAAACCTAAGAATATAGAAGAAGCCTTAAAAGATGACTCTTGGATCAAAACTATGCAGGAGGAACTAAATCAATTTGAAAGAAGTCAAGTATGGAAACTTATACCTAAACCCAAAGATAAGTCAATCATATGAACTAAATGGGTGTTTAGAAAGAAAAAGGATGAAGCAGAGGTAGTTGTAAGAAATAAAGTTAGGCTTGTAGCAAAATGTTACAATCAAGAAGAAGGCATTGATTATGAAGAAACCTTTGCCCCTGTTGCAAGAATGGAAGCAATAAGGATGCTTCTTGCCTATGCAACCTATAAAGACTTCAAATTATACCAAATGGACGTAAAAAGTGCATTCCTAAATGGCTATATTAATGAAGAAGTTTATGTTAAACAACCTTCAGGTTTTGAAGACCCTAAAAATCCAAATCATGTATTTAAGCTAACTAAAGCCCTATATGGATTGAACAAGCTCCTAGAGCTTGGTATGATAGACTAAGCAAATTTTTACTCCAAAATAATTTTTCAAGAGGAAAGATAGATAGCACTTTATTTATAAAAACCAAAGATAATAATATGCTTATAGTACAAATTTATGTTGATGTTATTATATTTGGAGCAACTCAGGAAGACTTGTGTAATGAATTTGCTATAACTATGCAGAGAGAGTTTGAAATGAGCATGATGGGAGAATTAAATTACTTTCTAGGATTGCAAATGAAACAAGCTAAAAATGGAACTTTCATAAATCAAACTAAGTATATTAAAGACATGTTAAAGAAGTTTGATATGGAAGAAAGTAAACCGATAGGAACTCCCATAAGCACCTCAACTAGTCTAGACAAGGATGAAAAAAGGAAACAAGTTCCAAGCATTACCAAGGAATGATAGGAAGCTTACATTACTTAATAGCAAGTAGACCAGATATAATGTTCAGTGTGTGTATGTGTGCTAGGTTCCAATCGGCTCCTAAGGAATCAAATCAAACAGCAGTGAAACAGATCCTTGGATATTTGCTAGGCACACTAGATTTAGGGTTATGGTATCCAAAAGGAACTGCTTTCAAAATGATGAGTTATTCAGATGCAGATTATGCATGATGCAAAATAGATAGAAAAAACATAAGTGGGACTTGCCACTTCTTAGGACACTCGCTAGTTTCATGGTTTTCAAAGAAACAAAATTCCGTAGCATTATCTACATCTGAAGCAAAATACATAGCAGCTAGGAGCTGCTGTACTCAAATTTTATACATGAAACAACAATTAAGGGACTTCAAAGTTCAATACCAAACAATCCCCATAAAACGTGATAATACAAGTGCGATAAATATTTCAAAAAATCCAGTATCACATTCAAGAACTAAGCATATTGATATACGTCATCATTTCTTAAGAGATAATGTAGACAAGAAAGAAATAGTACTTGAATTTGTTAACACTCATGCTCAAATAGTTGATATATTTACCAAACCATTAGCTGAGGATCAATTTGTATTTAGTCAACGAGAATTAGACATGTTACATATAAGAGAAGTTAACTAAAAACAAGGAGTTCTTGGTCAGGGCAGACAACTGCTAGTGAGATAGCAGGTGACTGGCAGGCTACTATCTGTGTAAAAGACAGTGGACAGATGACTATCCAATTAGTGACAGATGACTATTTTGCGGCGGGTGGTGTTCTTTTCACTTAAAAACACGATTTTTAAACCCCACAGATGTCTATCCATTCGTCTTCCCTTCTCTAAAACATCTTCTCTTCCTTTCTTCAAAGTTCTTTCTCTCCCAAAGTATTCCCAATGATCATCAATCACAACCCTACATCCATTCATATCTAGGGTTTCCAGAATTTCAGTTTCATCAAGATGGTTCATACCAAAATAGTGGGAAAGAAGGACAAAGCCTCCTCGTCTTCTTCAAAGCCTACAAGCAACAATGACATAGAAAAATGGTTGGTCTCTTCGCATGCGAAAGCATTGTATCAGAATCACATTTCTGCAATCGAACCGATGTTCTGTAAGGTTTTAGACGTAACTTTCTTTGAAGAAAATTTTCCTGAAATTATCGAAATGTTCAAAACAATAGGATGGGACAAGTTCATTCTTCATCAAGTGAAAGGGTATTACCCAAATCAAATTAAGATTTTTTATGCAAACTTGGTAAAGAAGGAAGTTGGAATTGCTACTGAAATTTATGGTCAAAAGATTACTCTTACCCCACACTCATTAAGGAAAATTCTTCATATCAAGCATGGAAATTTTCAGTGTACTCTAGTTGAGAAGCAATGGACTATAAAACAAGGATTTTCACCACAAGAATTTGTGCCTCTTGTAATGAGCGATGCACCTGTTTATTTGGGACATCCTCCACCATATAAACAGCTCAATCTTCAAGCACAAATCTTGCATAAGATCATTGCATACAATATAATTCCTAGGTCTGGATCCTTTGATTATGTATCATTCTTCGACTGTTTTATTATGTAGTGCTTACTAAAAGGGAAGATATTAGATTTATCTAGCATTATATTGAAATGGATGGTGATCAAGCTTGAATCTCCTAGAATTAGGCTTCCATATGGCTATATTCTTTCCTTAATCTTTTCCCATTTTCAAGTCCTCTCTCTAGCTTCAAAAATAGTGAAACGAACCCATTACCATGTTTTCTCATCTACTACGCTGAAATGAATGGGCTACAAAAAGTATACCGAGGGTTGGATGTTTCAAGGCAATAAACCGGCAAGACCTGCACAAGAAGAAATGAATCCAGCTCCTGAAGAAGCTGATATGTCACCTTAGTTTGTTTCGTTTTATCAAAATTATACTAGCTTTAGTTCTGAAATGTGAGAAAACTTTGCTTCTCGTCAGGATAAAATCTCAACCATTGATGACAAGTATACCTTGTTAGATAATCGCATTGCTACGATAGAGCATTATGTCATTAAACATGACACTGATTCAGATAATGAGGGCAATGGGAATACTGATAAGGAAGAAATTGCAGATGAAGAAGGTGAAGGAGAAGAAGAAGAAAAAGAAGAAGAAGAAGATGCAGGAGATCATGAAGAAGCAACTGAGGAAGAAGGCTCACAGCAATCCAAAGGAAAAAGAATTGCTGAAGATAGTCTGATACATAGACTTTTGATGGTGTTTTTGCTACTTTGTATGCTACACATGCTCAAATTCTGAATGTATTTTTCCTTTTTTTTTTTTTTTTTTTGTTGTTGTAAAAAGGGGGAGTATGTGTAAGCAAAGACTATGAATCTTTATATGTATTTGTTTCTAGCTTTGCAACCCTAGACCTTCGAAATGCTTTGTTATCCATTTGATGTATTATAAGTTCTAATGTTATGACTTAAAATAAATTATTAAGCATGCTACTTGACAGGGGGAGTATTATGCTTTATCACTTGTGTATCATTAATCCATTGATGTCATGCATTATATTTTAACATTGGTATCACATATACTCAAAATGATATTTAAATTTGATCATCCTACTCTTTTTTATCGATGTCAAAAGGGGGAGAAGTGTTTAGCAAAAATTGAGTTACAATTAAGTTACAAATAGAGCTTGAACATAATATATATTCAAAAGAAATAAGCATGATTGATGAAATTACTATTGATTCTATTAAAATGAAGCTTATTGAAAGGAAGAGTCTTTTTAAGGATCACTCAAATTTTTGCTTCTTGTTTGTCATCATAAAAAAGGGGGAGATTGTTGGCCTTACAAGGCTTAATATCCTATTTTGATGCTAACAAACAAGTAGGACTTAAAATGCTTCGGTGGAGTGTTGTATTTTTTAGGAATCAATGTTGAAAGTATTCATGTAGCATGGATCAAAATATGAATATCATAAGAACATGAGGATTAAAGAGATCAACATGAAATCTCAAAGAAAATAAAGCTTAGACCTCAAAATGCCATATCTTGAAAGCTCACAAGGATCAAGGAACGTGGAAAGTTTACATCAGCAAAATGATTCAGTACAAGAAAATTCAAAGATCATAGGAACTTAAAGTTTGAATCAATGATGAAATATCAAGAAAGTTTAAAGAAATGAAAGCTTAAGAGAAGTCTGAAAGATCAGAGACTAGCAACAAAGAGAATTCAAAGCAGAGAAAGATCAAAGGGGTCTTTAGGACAAATCTTTGTAAGTACTTCAAGTTTATTCAAAAATGAAGTTTTCATTTTTAAGCTCATTAGGCAAAGAGACTTAGAGACCTTAATATATAACTTGGAACATGTTTTTAAAGTTAAACAAATCTATATTCCAAGAATATCTAAGCAAAAATGAGAGAGAAATCAAAGAATAACTAGAAAAGAAAAACAGCCAGTGGACAGACGATTGTTTGTTAATACACAGACGACTGGCCAATTGAACAAAGCTTAAAACTTAAAAACAGAATCCTGACAGATGACTGCCAAGGCTCTAATAGACGACTACCAGTGCAAAGTGAGAAGTATGTGAATGTTTTGTCAGACGACTGTCCACTCTCTGTGTATACTAAAAAATTTAAGTTGTACACGGACAGATGACTGTCACTTTTTGGACGGACGACTGCCACCTCACTGACTTGTATTATAACTGGTGACAGAAGACTACCAATCTAGGGATGGATGGCTGCCACCTCTCTATCTATGTTTTTAGAGATACAACATATGGACAAACGATTGTTAGGACTTCACAATCGTCTACCTCACGGCATTTTTCTGATTTCCAACGGATATAATTTTTGAAATTCAAATATTTGGAAACTCAAATAATTTTAATATTTGGAAACAACTCTAAGTATTCTTGTGGAACAAGCAAGGAGGTTCTCTACATCTATAAATACCCCCAAGACGCATTGATTTCATATACCAAGATCATTAAGAATTCATATTTTGTGGTCCTACTTTCTCGTTCTGAAATTCTGAAAGTACTTCAATTGCTCACATCCTTGCACAAAGTTAAGAGAAGTTTTGCTAAATCTTTCACTATGTTTGTGCATCGAGTTGCTGATTTTTTCATTTATTGAAAGATACCTACGGTGGTAAGTTTCTAAGAGCTTCATTCTGAAATTCATATTATGAGTTTATTGAAGTATATAAGTGTTTCATATCTATACTAATTAGCTCTTTGAGGAGCAAGTTCTTGTACGTCTTGTTTTCTATCTTTGTAACGGGATTAGTTAACAGTTCGAGTATTGAATCGTTGGACCAAACAAGGGGATATTGTTTGGATAAGGCGGGTTCTACCCTTACCCAAGGAGTGCTTGTGATTAGTCTTCTTCCGCCTGGTAAAGGAACGGTAATAGTGAATCCTTTGGCGGTTTTGTCAAGGGCGAGGACATAGGCTGTGTTGAAGCCGAACCTCATAAAAATCCCTGTGTTCTTCTTTCTCTACTCTACTCTTTATTTTTATTTTTACAAAAAATATAATCTCCGTGGTTAGTTTAAATTTCAATTCTGAATGTTTGGTTGTTAAATAGACCGGAAGGTAATTCATTTTGGATAAATTCGCATTAATTGCGGAAACTGAAAGGGACTACGTTGGTTGATTATCCTTGACCTATTAATCTAAACGTTTATCTAAAAACTGAACATTAGGAAGAAAGATAATTGTGATACAGGACTTATACTGAGTTCAACAAATTTTCACATATATATAGGTTTACTGTTATATAAATTGATTGTTTGATCTTGTTGTGTTAATTTTGATTGTTTCTATGTTTTGATTGCCATTACAACTTAAAAGAACTAAACCTAAAGGGAATAAAATTTTTAAAAAAACCAATTCATCCCCCCCCCCCCTTTCTTGGGAAGCTATTCCAATTTCAACTTTCATTGGAATTCATTCAAATAGCAGTGGAAACAGTAATCAATTTATGAAAGTCATGGCAAGCAAGTAATAAACATTAAAGCAAACGTAATTCATTAACAACACCTCCTTAACATTGTGTGCTTAGCGAGGGAGGCAAGTAGGCTAAACACGTTGACAAAAGCTAGTGAGTTTTATAATGACCGATGAACACTCACCCTCCCCTAAAGAGGTTTTTATGTAATTATCATCCTGCCACTAGGAAACATCAAAGTGACCAAGGAGTCATATTGCCTTATTTGGCATACAAAGACACAACTAGCAGAAAATAACCCTACACTAGTATTCACATGATGGAAACCCATCCCAAGCACACGAGATAAGTGGTCATAGGCAAGCATAATGCCCTAAACAAGCTTAGCTCCTTACATTCTCCCCCACTTATGCGGTCGACGTCCTTGTAGACTTTGACGGTAGGTACACTTCAAGTTTGTCCACAAATGATTGAATATCTTCCACAAAAATCCAGTTGATTTCTTTGTCATCAAGGCATTTCCACTTCATTAATAACTTCTACCGCTTCTTCCTTGAGGATATGAACTTTATGTCGTCAAGGATCTCTTCAACGTCATGTCTGTCAGGTTGCACTATCTTTAACTCTACTATGTTAGACTGACTTCTGCTCTGGTCATTGGTGTCGGCGTTGAACAACTTGAGGCAGTTGACATGAAAATGCTGTCTTCTCCCCTAATCAGCCCACTTCTTCATCTACTCAGAAGCTTTCTCTAGGTAGGCTCAGGAAAACTCTTCATTTTTTCTCCATTCTCTGGTGAAGATGCATGCCCTAAGACCCTTTCGTCTGTACGGCTTGCCCACTGTGTGAGGTAATAGCTACAGCTGGCCTATAACAAGCTCAAAAGGGCTCTTGTTGGTTGTTGAGCTCCTTTGGGCATTGCCACAGAATGGAGCCACATCAAGTAGTTGCACGCCATTTTTCTAGTTGTCGTTGACGAAATGGCACAAGTACTCTTCTAGTAGCTCTCTGAATTTCTTCATCTGTTCCTCTGTCTGTCGATGAGAACTTGAAGAGAAGTCAAGATGTGACCTGAATATCCTAAAAAATTCTATCAAGAAGTTTTCAGTGAACATTAAGTCTCGGTCACAAAAAAATAACTTAGGGAACACCCCAATGTTTCACAACAGTCACAAGGAACAATTGTGTCATCTCCTTTGTCGAACAGTACTTTGGTGTGGCCATGAAAGTATCATAGTTCTTTAGCTCCCCCTTGTATTATTAGCAAGTGAGACAAGTTTTGGTATAATCAACCACATCATCCCGCATGTGCGACCAATAATACCTCCCCAGTAGTCCTGTCATTGGAGTCATTCTCTACAAATACCCCTTAACGAACTTCCTGCAATATCTAGTAAGGCCAAGAAAGGAACGCAACTCCTTCACTATTGTGGGGATCTTTTGTTCTTGAACCATCCTTACCTTCTCCATACCCCTCCGGATACGACCTTGTTCAACCACATAACCATGGAATTTGTTGCTTTACTGAGCGAAAGTGCACTTCTCTTTCTTCACATACTGACTATTTCCCCTCAGCCTGTCGAACACCTTCTGTAGATGATCTTCATGTTTCCTCTCAAACAATACTGATGCTCCCAAGGGTACTTTGGAAGGCTGAACACATCCCACTTCCAATTCATTAAGTTGTTTCCCCAACTCTACTATCTTTGGAGGCGCCATCCGACATAGCCCTTTAGCAAGTGGTTGCACTCCTGGTAACAACTCGATCTCATGCTCCACAGTCCGTCGTGAAGGCAAATTGTGAGGCAGCTTATCCAGCAACACCTCCTTGTACTCATCCAAATCCTCTTGGATGGTCATAGGCTCCAGCTCTTGGCCTACTTCTTTGTCTACCACCACCATGGCTAGATGTGTTTGCTCACCCTGACCCAATCCCTTATTGAGTTGTATGGTTGAAAGGGACTTCCTATCATCTCCTTTCGTTGCAACGACTTACACCATGCACGAGTGATCTCCTAACAGACACAAGGAACTAGCCAAAGGCATCAGCACTGCCCAACCCCATTCCTAGAATGACTGGAAAGTCATCCTATGGCACAGCTATGAAATTCGCATGACCTTCCCACTGTCCAAGCTTTATAGCCACCTGCTTGGCTACTCCTAAAGTAGGCTGGGCTACGGAGTTAACTGCTTTCATGTGTTCTATATCCTTCTCTAAGGATAAGTTGAGTCTCCATGCTTACAACTACGAAACAAAATTATAAGTAGCCCCCATATCCACCATAGCACGGGTACTCTTCCCATTTATCCTCAAGTTCACAAACATTAACCCTTTTGCTCATGTAACTTTCTGTACTTTTGCTTGCTTTTCCAATGTGCTCACCAGCCGCACTAAACCCACCCTCAAGGCATCATCCTCTTCCTCCTCGCTTTCCACCACTTTTCCCAAAGTGGAAGCTTGTAAGGCATTGAATAATCCCTTGTGTTGACACTCACTCACTCTGTGAGATCCACCACACAAGTAGCACGAAAGTTTACTCTTCCCCTTTCCATTGGGTGTGTTGGACCCTTGAAACGACGAAGCTTCCTTTGAGGTTGTTGATTTAGAGTCGGCTCCCCCACTCTTGGGTTTGCCTTTCTTAAAATACTTTCCACTTTTTCCCTCTCCGCCAAACCATTTAGAAGAAGTGGCATCATCACCAACGTAGTCAGTTAAGCGTTCTACAGCAGCTTGTGTAATTGATAAGTCTTGAACCCTTTGCCTATGAAGTTTAGTTCTTGCCCACGGTTTCATCCCTTCTAGAAAATAGAACAACTTGTCCTTCTCCGACATATCCCAAATATCCAACATCAAAGCATAAAATTGTTTCACATATTCCCTGATCAACCCTGTATGCTTAAGATCTCTCAAATTTCTCCTTGCATTATACTCAACATTCTCAGGAAAGAATTGGGCCTTGAGTTCTCTCTTCAAGTCTGCCCAACTATCGATTTCACAGCTTCCATCTTCAATTTCTCTGTACTTGGTATGCCACCATAGTTTGGCATCACCAACCAAGTACATGGTCGTAGTATCCATCTTTGCCTATTCTGAGGCCATCCTCACAGTGCGAAAGTACTGCTCTACATCAAACAAGAAGTTCTCTAACTCTTTGGCATCTCGAGCACCCCCATACGGCCTAGGTTCTATTACCTTAGTCTTGCTAACTCTCGGAGTGTTGGAGTTCCCCATAGCAAGAACCATTAGATTCACCTTTGAATCTAGATCATCCATCTGCGACTGCAAAGTTTCAACTATGTGGTGAAAGTTCTCTGATATGTCACCTATCAAACCTGCTTGATGTTTTTGTGATCCCATCACTTCATCAACAAGTTCTCTCATCTAGGCCACCTCCGCGGCCACAGTGTCGATTGTTGCCTCAACCTATGCTTCTAGCATGATGATCCTCTCAGCATTGTTTGGTGTCATGGTCACTTGCCAAAGCTTTCCAAATCCCACAACAAAGATAACTGAATTCTTATAGCAACTCAACCTTGGCTCTGATACCAAGTGTCACGGTCTGACTATTTTCACACCCTTGTGAAGGGTCGGGTGACGCTAGCTAAAGCACCCTTGCTTAACTAGCTAGCCTATCATTTACCAAAATTCATCCACGAAATACTTTCATTGGCATTCATTCAAATAGCAGCGAAAATAGTAATCAATTCATGAAAGTCATGGCAAGCAAGTAGTAAACATTGAAGCAAATGTAATTCATTAACAACACCTCCGTTGACATTGTGTGCTTAGTGAGGGAGGCAAGTAGGCTAAACACGTTGACAAAAGCTAGTGAGTTTTACAATGACTGATGAACACTCACCCTCCCCTAAAGAGGTTTTTATATAATTATCATCCTGGAACTAGGAAACATCAAAGTGATCGAGGAGTCATATTGCCTTATTTGGCATACAAATACACTACTAGTAGAAAATAACCCTACACTAGTATTTACATGATAGAAACTCATCCCAAGCACATGAGATAAGCAGTCACAGGCAAGCATAATGCCCTGAACAAGCTTAGCTCTTGACACATTGCACAAGATGTCAAAATAAACTTTTAAACATGTTTTATTAACCAAGACATCCTATACTCTGTCTAAACTACATTTGGACAAGGTTGGATCATAATTAGAACAAACATACTTCATTTGGACTTGTCCTAACATGAGTTAGTACATTTTGAGGCTTACTAGTGTAGTAAAATAGGGGACTCGTCAACTAGTGCATAGCACTCGTCGACTAGGAAATCTAGAGGCCAACTTGAAATTTTGCATAGGTGAATTGTCGACAAGAACAGGGCACTTGTCGATTAGTGGGTGTTTGTGACTCATCGACTAGTGCATAGCACTTGTCGACTAGCAAAACCAGTAGTCATTTTGTGTCCTATAGCCCAGGTGAGTCTTTGACGAGAACAAGGCACTCATCGACTAGTGTGTGTGTACGACTCGTCGACTAGTGGCTATGGCAGACTGTAATAAATTCGTGACAATAGCTAGTTTTTGCTTTGTGTTGTCTCTATTAATGCCCAACGGCTAGCTAGCAACTTGCTCGTCTCCTTGGCCATAAATATACCCTATTGGCATTCATTAAATACATTGATTGAATATTGGTTGTTGAGATTTTTGTTAAAACATTCATTCTAGGTTTTCATTTGCTCAAAGATCTCTTGCACTTTGTTCTTGTTATTTATCACTTGCTGAAAAAGAGTAGTGTGAGAATTTTATTTGGATTATCAATGCAAGAAGGAGCACCTCTTGTTATCTCTATATATGTATTGATTGTAAGCTTGAAGATTCTTTGTGAGCCATTGGTAAGGTAGTTCTTGGTGAACTCCTTGGTTGTAGCTCTTGGTGAGCAGCTGGGATTGGTTCCCTCCTTGTAAAGGCTTCTCCGTCTTGAAAGGAGATCGTTTAGTGGATTTGGCAATCCTTGAGTTGGTCTCAAGGCGTGGACGTAGGCTGGGTGTCAAACCACATTAATATCGCGGTGTCAAGCTTCTCTTCCTTTCTCTTATTTATTTTATTTGCTTGTGATTATTTTATTTGAATTTTATTGTGGTATAATACTCTTGCTTCTTGCCAAGATATTTTTTCGCTTGTAGAAAACTTCAATATCCGTGAAAAACGTCTATTCACCCCCCTCTAGATGCACACTTGAGTCGACAAGTGGTATCAGAGCTAGTCGCTTGACCTTTGAAGTAACATCTAGAGCGCAAAGATCAAATGGCAAGTACGATTGAGGCACCACTCACCCAGGGACAATCCATTGATCGTCCACCTAAATTCAGCGGAGGCAATTACCCAGCATGGAAGAACCAAATGACCATTTTCATCCAATCCTACGATTTTAAAATGTGGAGAGTTATCACAAAGGGAGATTTTGAATTCAAGGATGACAAAGGTGTACCTAAACAAATTGAGGAATTAGCCGACAACGAATCAAGGTTAGCTCAATTAAATTTCAATACTAAGAACTTCCTTTATTGTGCTATGAGTGATGAAAAATACAATCGTATTTGTGGGTGCAAAACTACAAAGGAAATTTAGGATAAGCTCTTGGTAACGTATGAAGGTACATCACAAGTCAAAAAGTCTAAAATTAATATATTAGTAAAATAATATGAAATGTTCAAAATTGAAGAGGGAGAGACAACTACTTCTATGTTTACAAGATTTACACATATAACAAATGGCTTGAAAGCACTTGGTAAGGACTACTCTATGAAAGACAATGTGCAGAAAGTGCTCCGTTCATTGCCGAAATCATGGCATGCAAAGTCTACAGCCGTTGAAGAAGCGAAAGACCTTTCAAAGGCCACACTTGATGAGCTCATCAGGTCTTTCATGACCTATGAGATCAAAAATAAAAATGCTGCACTTGAAGTAGAAAAATTGAAAAAGGCACTAAGGATAGCCTTCAAGGCAGCAAGTCAAAAAGAAATTGTAGAGGAAAAAGAGAGTGAAAATGAAGATAAAGTAGCTCTCCTCATAAGAAGATTCAAAAAGTTCTTGATGAACAAATAGGCTGGTAAGCAAAAGGAGAAAAGAGAATCAAGTATGAGGTGTTACAATTGTAAGAAAACTGGACACCGAATGGCTAATTGCCCATAATTCAAAAACAAAAGAAATAATCAGCAAGGAGACAAAAAGAAATATAAAGCCATGAATGCTACCGGATGGGATGAACTTGATGGGTTGTCCACCAATGGAGAAAATGAAGAAGAAGTTGCAAACTTTTGCTTCATGGCGGATGAGCAAGATAAGGAAAATTCCAATGACGAATATTTTCCTTCATATGATGAAATAGAAGAAAATTGTGTGAAAATTTATGATGAGTTAGTTGCAACTAAAATAAGAAATAAACATCTTAAGGAAACACACTCAAAATGCAAGTGAAAAGAGATGTCTTTATTCTACTTTAAAGGAAGAAGATGCATCTTTAAATATGAAAATTGAAGAACTTGCTGAAATTTCTTAAATAGATCATGAGTTTTTCCAAAAGAAAAGCAAAATTTTGAAAAATCAAATAAATGAGAGTTTAAATGAAAATACGTGTTGACTTTTTAAGTCCGATCCTGTTTTGATAATGACAAAACACAATTATCTCATCTGTGCATTAGGCCTTTTTAGCAAGATCATTATTTAGCACGCACGAATGATACGAATGCTATGGAAGCCATGAGAAACTTGAATCGCATACAACTTGACATATTCCATGAAAATAAAAGAGCAAAAGGGTGAAGATACCTCATATTTTCAGTTGTAATGTATGTTTAGTCCCACTTGTATTTATATATTTCATAAGATATAATTGGGAGCTCAAATATGACCTTTGATTGACCATAGGACCTCCAAGTAACATGAAAAACCTTTTTCATAAAATTACTAACTTATACAAATGTTTTAAAATGGTTTTGAAGTTAAAAGAAGGCAAAAACTATTTTTTACAAAGGGGTTAGTTGACCGGCCAGCTGACCAAACAGTGTAAATGAGTTTTTTTCTTAATCCATAACTTCTTATCCTAACAAGGGTTCAACATAAAAGTTGTGAAATTTTCTCTTAGCTTTCTGTTAATACTAGGAATGTCCAATTTGGAATTATATAGAAAACATTATGGCCAAAACATTGAAAGGTGTACGTAGTAGAAAAATTCCCTTTATGTTTCTTATGTCACATTGATGGGCATTTTTATTAATCTATAACTTCTTATCTTAAAATGTTTACAACCTAAAAGTTGTGTAATTTTCTCTTAGCTTTCTGTTGACACCAACAACATCAAATTCAGAGTTCTATAGTAAACGTTATCTTCAAAACACTGAAGGTCACTCGCACAAAACGTCGGTTCAACGCGGATACGCGCGGAATTTTCTTGATTAAATTGATCAAAAGGCTAAAACTAAACCTAAGGCCAAGAACACCTTTAAATATGACCTATAAACCCTAGAGCATGAGTTTTTGACTACATTTTGAGAGTTTTGAATAGATTTCAAAACTTTTGCATACTTTGCCTACACTCTATCAAGTTCAAACATCTTTTGGGCATTCTCTCAACTTCACAAAGGGCATTCACGCACACATCTTGCTAGCACCTTTGATATTGAGGTTTGGTATACAAGGTTTTATATTTGGGCATTTAATCTTCATTGTAAAAGTTTTTTTTCTCTCATATTTTTATTTAATATTTTTTTAAGAGAGCAAGAACCTTAAGTTTCATATTTTTGTTTGAAAAATCATGTGGGAAAAGTTCATTCTAGGACTCTAAAATATTTTTATTCAAAGATTTCATTATTTTTTATTTGTGCCAAAAGATATTTGAGAAAACTCTAGATCTCTAACACATATTACTTGAAAAATAAATTTTTGAAGATATTTGCATTGGGTGTAGATCTTTGAGAAAACTCATCATACATATTTTTATATACAAAGATCATCACATACATTCATTGAGCTTCAAGTTATATCCTATGAATATGTTTTAGGAATTTTATTGTACTCATTAGCTTGTTCAGAAGCATCTGAGTGTTCAGGAATTTTATCAATCTATTGTATTACCGGTTTGGGTTGTGAACCGGGGAAGAGGAAGTTGTGCCTCTTGTAAGCAGCGGAGCAGGAGGAAGCTGCACTTCTTGTAAGCAGTAGTTTGTAACTGAAAATTTCGTCTAGGTTTAAGGAGTAGACTAGTGGAATCCTTGGGAGTTTTGCCCAAGGCGAAGACGTAGGCCGTGTTTGGCCGAACCTCGTTAAAAATTTGGTGTATGCGCTTTCTCTCTATCCCTCTTTATATTTCCGCACTTATATTCATATTATACCTGTTGTGCATGCTTTAAATATTGGTATATATGAATATCAAAATATGTGAGAATAATTGGGTAATACTAAATTAATTGAGATATCCACTGATTAAATCAATTAAGTTATATAATACTGAAATTGGTGTATATCCAAGTTTGTGCTTGTATGTTTGGGTTGTCAATTAAGGATTAAAGTACCAAAATATTTTTAAATACCCAATTCACTCCCCTCTTGAGATTACACCTAAATTAACAATACGGCATTGAAAAAGAAAATTGAGGATCAAAGTAAAATCATTTATAAGTTTACCAATGGGAAGGAAAATTTTGACAAATTACTTGGAAATTAAAGATTTGGGATTTTCAAAGAAGGTTTAGGTTATGGTTTATCATCATCTAAATCTATTGGTCTTGTAAATCTATGTGTCAAGAGAAGCTATTTACCAAGAAAAAACCCAACACCCAAACCAAACCCTTTGCCTGTTAATAAAACTTGCTTATACTATGAAAGAAAGGGTCATGTACGCTTCACTTGTCCTTTTAGAGGAAACATAGCAAAAGAAAAGAAGTACGCATGGGTGATCAAGAACACTAACCCCCTAGGACCCAAGGTAAATTGGGTACCAAAACAAATCACCTAACTCTATTTGTAGGTCTACTCGAAGACCTCTTCAATGAAGAACAAGTGGTTCCTTAACAGTGGATGTTCAAGGCACATGACAGGAGATGTCGGCAAATTTGTCTCTCTCAACTATAGGAAAAAAGGATTTGTGACGTTCGGAGACAACGCCAAGTGCAGAATCATCAGTAAAGGTAAAATAGGTAATGCATCTCATTAAATTGATAATGTTGCACTTGTAGACACACTTAAGCACAACTTGCTAAGTATCAGTCAGTTATGCGATAAGGGATTCAATGTTATATTTCAGTCCACCCAATGCTTGATAAATGACTTGAATGGAAATACTATACTAGTAGGGCTATGTGAGTCGAACATCTACATTATTGAATTTCATGATATTAAATCTTGTGATATTAGATGTTTGGCTGCAACAAATGAAACTAATTGGTTATAGCATAGAAGGCTTGGTCATGCTAGTATAGATTTATTGCATAGATTATCTTCAAAATAACTAGCTAATGGCTTACCAAAGGATAACTATGTTAAGGACAAAGTTTGTGATGTATGTCAATATGGAAAACAAATCAAGTCACCATTCAAAACCAAAAAGATGATTTCCACGACTAGACCCTTAGAATTAATGCATCTTGATTTATTTGGACCAAATGACATTGCAAGCATTGGTGGAAAATTGTATGCTTTTGTGATTGTTGATTATTTCTCTAGATTCTCTTAGGTTATCTTTCTTGCAAGCAAAAGTGACACTTGCAATGCTTTCATACATTTTTGTAGAAAAGTTCAAAATGAAAAAGGTGTGCCCATTGTTCACAATAGGAGTGATAGGGGAAGGGAATCTAGAAAAAAAGAGTTAGAAAACTTTTTCAATGAAAATGGTTATTCACATAACTTCTCCGCACTAAAAAATCCACGACAAAATGGGAGTTGTTGAAAGAGAGAACTAAACACTCCCAGAAATAGCCAGAACAATGTTAAATGAACATAAACTTCCAAAATACTTTTGGGCTGAGGCCGTGAGCACGACATGCTATGTCAGTAATCGGGTGATCATAAGATCTAAGATAGGTAAAACCCCCTATGAAATATGGAAGGGTAGGAAACCAAGTATTTCACACTTCAAGGTATGTGGATGTAAATGTTTCATTCTTAATGATAGAGATAATTTGTCTAAATATGACCCAAAATCTAAAGAAGGGATCTTCTTAGGGTATGCTATGAACAATAAAGCTTATTGGGTCTTCAACAAAAGAACCTGAACCATTCAGGATCAACACACTTAGTCTTTGATGAATCATATCCTTTTGCTCCTAAAGCAACAGTTGACTTAAAGGAAGATGATCAAGTAACCTCCATTACAACAAAAAAGAAACTTGAGCAGCTTAAGATAAATAATGAGCCAGAAGAAAGTTCCAAAGATAACAAAATTGATCATCAAGAGTTACAACCTCAGGAAGAAACTATAATATCATATAAAGCAAATCAAGAGCTCCTTAGAGCTTGGAAATTTGTCATAAATTATCCAACTGATCTCATTATAGGAAATCCATTCAGGGGAATTAGTACTAGATCACACCTAAGAAGCGGATGCAACCACATAGCCTTCGTGTCCTAAATAGAACCTACAAATTTTGTAGAAGCTGAAAATGATGAAAATTATGCAAGAAGAGCTTGATCAATTTGAAAGAAATAAAGTATGAGAGCTGGTTCCTAAACCCAATAATACATCAATAATAGGCACAAAATGGGTGTTTAGGAATAATGTTGGCCTTATAAGGTTTACAATCTTATTTTGATGATAACAAACCGAAGGAACTTAACATGTTTTGCTAAGATAAGTTTCAGGGCTCAAAAGCTTTTATGAAGAGATCAAGCTCAAAAATTCTTATAAAAGATCAAGTTCCTAAAACATCAAGCTTAAGTGGTTAAAGAAGATCAGATATGCTTAGAGACATGGCTCATGATAAAGTGAAATTCAATTGAAGGAAGAAGCTCAAGAGAGATACAAAGAATGGAAGCCAATACATGAAGACTTAGTGATTAGAAACTTCAAAATTTTAAGAAGTCTCATGTAAGTATTTCAAACGATTTCAATATGGACACATAAAGCTCATAGGTTAATTACTTGGATGTAGATACCTTTTAAAATACTTGAAAAATATTTTTATAAGGTCAAAATTTATTTCAAAAAAGGTTAAAATTATTTTTGGAATAAAAAACACCAAAACATGATTCTCCAAATTCCCTTTTTTTTTTCTTTATCCACATTGATGTGCAATTTTCTCTATCAATGGTTTCTTATCATAGAAAGTGTTCAACATTAAATTTGTTGGATTTTATCTTAGCTTTCTATTGATATAAAAAAAATGTCCAATTTGGAGTTGTATAGAGAAAGGTATACCTAAAATACTAAAGCGTGGTTGAAGTTGATAGCACATCAGGTGACTGTTCAGTTGACTGATCAGCAGACACAATAGGTACAGTTGACTGACCCTATGAGTATAGATGATTGAACCTAAATTGAATTCAAAATAATGTTGATTTAAAAGGCATGAGCGACTAACCTTTGGGTACAGGCGGCTGACCTTCGTAAATTTAAATTTAAAAGAGCGTGGGAAGGTTTCCAAAAGTGTTTGCTTGGCCCCCAAACTTTATGAAAACTTAGGAAACACTCCAAGCAACTTGGGCAACATGAAATTGAAGCTTTTTTTTATCTATAAATACTTGGGAAAACCTTAATATTTTATACACCAATACTAACAACAATCAACAAAACAATTTATACTCTTACATTCAAAAGCTCTATTGTTGAAAAACGTTTTCTGAAGTTTTGTTGTGTTCTTGCTGATACTACTCACGGTTCTTGTGCTCTAACTAAAATTTTCAATCCAAGAAAGAATCCCAGTGATAAATTACTTGAGCTTCATCTTTCTATATTGATATTTGTTTGAAGTATATTGTGATATTCAAATTGTACTAATCATCTCTTTCGAGAGTGTCATTGTACACAAAATTTTCTCTTGTTGTTTTTGACGATTCAGGGTTGATTGAATTGTTGGCTAACCAAGCGTGGGGTATCATTTGGAGAGGAGGGCTACTTCCTACTTGAAGGAGTGTGTAAACGGTTTGCTCTGCCCGGTTAAGGGAGCGGCATAATGAAATCCTTGGGTGGTTTACCTAAGGCGAGGAAGTAGGCGGGTATAGCCGAACCTCGTAAAATCTTGGTGTCTTTCTCTTCCCTAAATATCTTTAATTTTCTGCATAAATAAATTGTGTAGATGCTTACTTAATTGCTGGAAATTAATTTGTTATTGGGAATTGCGGAAACCTTAAAGGGAGTACGTTGATTGATAAATATCAAAGTTTGCGGAAACCTTAAAGGAAGTACGTTGATTGATAAATATCAAAGCTCATTAAAATATTGATTAGTTACATACTTAAATCCAAGAAACATATTTCATATTAAAAACTGAATTTTGAAAGGCTGCGGAATTTGTAAGTTTGATCTTTATCAGCATACTATATTGTTTGTTTGATTGACATATTCAAAAGTAAAACTAAAATTTGATATTGGTTTCTAAACCATCTTGAATTGATTCTTAAATTTGATCAACTGTGTCTTCACATCAAAGGTTTGAACTTGAAATTGGAATATCATTTGTTACTGAGTTGATTGGATTGAGTTTCATTTTAAAAGTTGAGATCATTGAAATACATAGCAGATATAAAAATTGTGTAATTGTCTTATCTATTCTGCTTGACCAAATGGAATTAATCAAGATTACCATTGTTCAATTGATCATGAAAATCTGGTTATTCATTGAGTTGCTGAGTTTAATCTTGTAAAGTAAATTACTATATTAAAGCAAGTTTGCTGAAATCTTAAGTGACTTTCAAATATATTGGCTTGATAACATCATATTAACTTGTTGGGTTAACTTTTAACTAAATGAACTCATAAAACAAAGAGGTTTCAAAGAAAATTTTAAAAACCCAATTCATCCCCCTACCCTTCTTAGGAATATACCTTACTTTTCAATTGGTATCAGAGAAGGGTTATAGTAAATCTTAAATTAGAAGCTATATAAAGATATCTATGGCACACCTAGGTGTATCTCCCTTTGCCGAGGGTCAATCCTCTTATAAATCACCCCTATTTTGAGGTGTCAACTATACTTTTTGGAAACAAAAAATGAGGATATACCTGCAAACCATGGATTGGAAAGCTTGGAAAGTTGTCACGCATGGTGACCTTGTCCCTACCAAAAACACAGATAACAAAGAAATACCAAAAGAAGAAAAAGAGATGAATGACAATGATCTTAAGATATTGCAAGTAAATTCAACTGCTATGACTACATATTGTACTCTTGAAGTAAATGAATTCAATAGGGACATGGCATGTAAATCAGCTAAAGAAATCGAAGATAAACTTGAAGTGACTTATGAAGGAACGATTGATGTTAGAGTTAGTAGAATCGACATGTTCACAAGTGAGTATGAAGCTTTTAGGATGAACCCAGATGAAACCATCACTAGTACGTACACTAGGTTCACCCATATAATAAACTCCCTCAATGCCTTGGGGAAAAATTACTCAACTTATGAAATGATCCAAAAAATCCTTAGAGGACTTCCACCAATTTGGGAACCTAAGGCCATTGCAATAACTAAAGGAATAAATCTCAAGAATACCTCCTTAGATAAATTAATAGGATCCCTACTCACATATGAGATGGCAATAAATGAAGGAACTAGAGAAAAATCTAAAGCCAAGGAATCCATTGCATTTAAAGCCTCAAATGAAAGTTCTAGCGATGAAGATAAAGAGACAATGGATGTAAATGATGTAGCCCTCATAACCAAGAGACTTGCAAAAATCCTTAGAAAGATGAATAAATTCACTAGAAAATTTCGGGACTCAAAATATATTAAAGGAGAAACCAATAAAAAGTAAACAAGGACTGAACTTCCAACATGCCATAATTATAAGAAAGTGGGCCACATAAAACTAGATTGTCCACAACTTAAGAAGCATTCCAAGAAGAAAAAGAAAAAGGCAATGAAAGCCACTACAAGGGACAATATAAGTTCTAGTAGCTTAGAATGTGAATCAAGTGACCAAGAGATTGCAAACGGATGTCTTATGGCATGGGATGATGATGAAGTACAAAGCTCCTCATCCAAATCATTTAATGATTCTTGTGACGATTCATCTGATGAATCCAGTGATGAGACTAGACCATCTTATGAAGAACTACAAACAGAATTATTCAAAGTTCATAAGATTCTAGTTAAAGTAACTAAACAATATACTTCATTGAAAAATAAGAATGAAGCTGTAATGAAAGAATTAGAATCAAAAAATCTTGCTAAAAGAGAAATGGATTTAAAAATCAAGAGATTGGAAAACAAGAATGAAAAAGTAATGAAAGAACTAGAAGATTTAAGATCTCAAACTTCTATTGAAAAATAAAAGGACCTAGTCATTGGTGAACTTGAAAGCAAAATAAATCAAATGACTAAAGAGCTTGTAAGGATGCAAACTAGCTGCAAAAAAATAAAAGATTCAGAAATAATTTTCCTTGAAAGTAAAATTGAGGATCAAAATAAAATAATTTACAACTTCACTAAAGGAAAGGAGAACTTTGATAAAATGATTGGATCATAAAGAATGTCTTTGGACAAAGAAGGTATAGGATTCAATGGAGTAGAGAACACAAGGAAAAAGAACCTCTACATAGGGTAATTTGTAAGAGCCTCTAAAGACTATGTTAGTACCTCCTCCAATGCTCACACACATACCACATGTTTTCTATGTAAGGAGAAAGGACACATTAAATTTGAATGTCCATTAAAAAGAAAGGGTGTGAAAACTAATTTGGAAAGTAAAAGAAACATCTCTTATTAAGCCATCAAGACCTAAGAAAGTATGAGTACTAAGATGAAAGCCTAGTTCACAAACCAAGGACTCCATAGAGCTTAGGAATAGTCATTCTTATTAGGAATTGAAAAAGATAAATTTGTACTTAAATGAAAGGATGGTAATGCCTCCATAGCCTACAGGGTTTAAAGTAGCCAATCTTAAGAGATTTAGCAATGACTATAAATGTACTTGAATAGTAGATAAATACTTTAAAATGTAAGTTACTAATAGAGATGTCTACTTTAGTAGAGACCTTGAGAAGCTGAGTAAAAATAAGAAATCTAATGCATAAATTCAAAGTCTAACAGTGCATATAATGGTAAATAATAAATTAATAGGGATGATATAGCTTAAACCCTAGTTGAATTATTAAATAAAGGTTATAAACTCTTAAGGTTAAAAAATTCTAAGAGCGCAGAATATGTTGCTCTTTGTATAAACTTGAAATTTAGAAGAACTAATTAAAAAAATAAAAAAGAAGAAAACCAGTTGATTTATTAAAACACTAAAAGAAGCTGCTACTTAGAAAATCTGAAGAGCTCACAAATACCAAGACTAAAATTATCCTTGTTGAATATATGGAAAGCCACTTAATCAAAATTAATACAAGGATATTGAACGAGTTGAAATGGACAGATTTAAAGGTGAGTTTTTGAGCTTAATGAAACAAATAAATATAAGAATGACAATGTTGGCTACAATCAAGAAATCTTGGATAGTACAAGGCATAACTTAGAAAGTATTGAGATTTGGAAAGCTATTTGAATTTTGGTATTCATTGTTGACTCTATGAGTCCTTCCCGTTTTGATTATGACAAATCCAATGGTTCTTACCTGTGCACCAAGCTCTTGAAACATGACCATCCTTTGCATGCACTGAGGGTAGGAACACAAGGAAGCCATAAGTAATGGAAAAATCACATCACATATGGCATTTGAAGAGCAAAGAAATTAAGGAAAAAAAGAATGAAGACCATTCACTTATTGTATTTGCATTTATTATTTTGGGTCTGTAATATTAATCATGGTCTGTAATAATTAATGCATTGCATGCATGATAAGACAGATAAGCTCAATGACCATAGTTTGACCATAGGGAATCACAAAACCATTGGGATCACCTTCGATCAACCTTTGGTCGATCGACGTTGGATTTTTTGGACTTAATGCTCAACGCCATAGATTGACTTTAGGTCCCTAAAACATCCATGAAAAGTCCCGTATAACCTAGAAGTTATAATTACGTGAACAGGGGTGACTTCAAATGAAAATCGAGACTTAAATGCACACTTTAAGTGTGTTCCATCGACCGAACACAAACCTACATTGAAGCTTCGGTCGACCGAAACTAACAGAGTCAACTTGTTGACTATTCGATTGACCATTTTGAAATGAATTTGCATTGCATGGTTGACTAAACTGACACATGGGTGATTCCCAACAACCTGGTCGACCAAACCACTAGTTAAAATCTGGCCTGGTCGACCGAACCTCATAATTTGGTTAACTGAACATGTCCTAGTTGACCAAACCTCAGAGGATTCAAAATCACTTTAATACAGTCGACCAAAACTTCAGTTCAAAAATCTCATGGTCAACCGAACTTAGTGATATGGTCAACAGAACCCAAAATATGGTTAACCGAAAACTCTCGGGTTGCCCAATTTTTATCGAGGTAAAACAGGTTTTATTTTTTACTAACCTCACTTAAAATTTTTCAAAAATACTGAAAAAGTCCCAAAAGATTATATTTTTTGGAGTGTCTATATATATACTCCCTCATTTGGTTTGATTAGCATGGAATTAGCAATTTGATTAGGAAAAAATTCCTCTAAAATTTTGAGAGCATTTTCTTCACACATAAGCCATATACTCTTCCTCTGATCATCCTATTGCAAAATATTTTTAAGTGATAGTATTCTAAGTGATCCTACAAGTCCTACTATTGCTCAAACTCTCATACTCACAATTTCCTTGTTGATTTTTTTTATTGAGAGTTAAGCCCAAAATCTTTCCCTCTTGAGTTAATCAATATTCATTTTATGGGGAAAACTTTTATTAGCTTTGAGTCTTTGCATTGTTTATTGTAAGACTCTTAAGCTTGTCTTGTGTTTTGTAGAAAACTTTTTGACAAGCTTGATTTGAAAAATATTTCTTGTGCTTAAACTTTGAGAAAATAATTTTGAGATATTTTGGTTATATCTTTGGAAATCTTTGAAACCCTATTTGTGGTTGATATACATTTATATAATATTTCAAAGATAGATTGATAATACACTCTCACACATGATTGATTATTGACATTACCTAGAGTGTTATTTCACATATTTGCACTGAACTTATAGTTCTTATCTTTTGGAAGTGCATTGATTATTACTTGTTCGTACTGGTACAAATCTACGTGTTGGAGAAGCACTCATTTTGTACACACTTTGTATGTTAAATTGGTTGTATTCTAGGCGTGGCCTGAGGGGGCGTTAATCCATCTTGGAAGGATTGGTTGTAAAGGTTGAGGCCAGCCCTGCTTTAATTTCACCTAGCTGTAATCAATGCTGCTCCACCCATTAAGTGAGCAATAGTGGTAATCCTTCGGCTTGCAAGCTGAGGCGGGGACGTAGGTAGTATTGGCCGAACCTTGATTACATATCTTGTGTCAACTTTAAATTTGCACACTTGAATGATGTTATTTTAATTATTGCGAATGTTTCAGAAATACTGAGTTTACTTCAATTGCTTTACACTTATGCTCACTTTGATTTGTGCTGAATTGGTTAATACTTAGAAAGACCCTAGGTTGGGAAATACTAATTGTGATTTGAATTTGACCTAGGAAAGTTTTAAATTTCCAATTCAACCCCCTTTTGGGAATACACCAATTCCAACAATTGGTATCAGAGTCTCGTAGCATTGACTTAAACTTTTTTTATAAAGATCGAGATGACTCACATTGGTGTATCCCCATTCATCGAGAGGCGATCACCTTTCATCCCTCCAGTGTTTTGTGGTGTTGATTACATAGCCTAGAAATTTAGAATGAGCATATTTATAAAAGCAATGGGCTGGCTGGCTTGGGAGGTGATTGAAAAAGAAATTTGCATGCCACTAAATGAAAATGATATTTGTTGGATGCATGCCAATTCACATGCCATGGATTTACTATACTGTGCTTTAGATTCTAATATTCTTATTAAGATTATGGCATGTACGAGTGCAAAGGATATTTGGGTTGAGCTGGAAAAGAAATATTGAGAAACCCAAGAAAAGGAGATTACCACTTTAGAAGCTCCAAGTTTAAATGATCAGGTAGTGGCAGATCATGAGCAGACTCCAATAACCAATGAGGAGGTATATGACTCACCTTCTGGTTTAATTAATACTGCATGTGATGATTTCTCTGTTAATTCCTACAACACATTATTTGATGAATCATCTGTTGAATTTTGTGATAATCCTACTGATGACACATGCAATGATTCATGTAATGATTGTGTTAAATTTTGTGATGAATCGTGTGTTAAATCCAATAATGATAACATGCATGTGTATAAAGAACTAGAAAAGGCTTCATTAAAAATACATAAGTTTCTAGTTAGGATATCTAAAGGGAAAACAATCTTAGAGAATGTGAGTAAAAGGTGGGCAATACAATTAGAAAACCTAAGAGAATATCATGCCACCTTAGAAAAGAAAAAGATTATGAAGGTTTTGAAAATCATATGCTTACAAAGAAAAACTGAAAATTATTTTGGAATGATTCTCAAAGCCAAAAGTGAAAAGGATTGCTCCAATAAACCCCTAAGAGTCAAAAGAAATAATACTCTCAAAAAGGGGGCATCCTATAAATCCAACTGAAAGTCGAGGTGTAGTCCCAAGAGGGGGATGAATTGGGTTACTAAAATTTTATTTTAATTCTTTTTAAGAATTATTTAACCTTTAGCAACACTCAATAAAAACCTAGTTTGTTTAATTAATCCACAATCACACTTAATATCAACACAAGTAAACAATAACCAAACAATCCAATCAAACACAATATACTCAACCAAGATATAAGATGTAGCACTTTTCAGCTTTAGCAAAAACTCAAGATAGAGTTCGTTTGTAGCCCTATGAATATGTTTTTGTTTCAAGCCCTGCAAATGAATGAAATTTGTTTTTCCTCTCTCAACTAAGATTTCTGAAAATGATTAAACATCATACTCCCTTTTGGGTTTCTTCAAAAGTTTAATCAAACGTACTTTCTTAAGTTAAGAGTCTTCTTAATCTCAATTTTTGATTTTCAACAACCGACACTTTGCATACACACCATACAATATATATATATGCTGAAAGTAAAGAGAAGGGTAAGAGTGAGAATGAGATTTTTACAAGGTTCGACTTATCCCTAGCCTACGTTGTCGCCTTAGGCCAATACAACCTAAGGTTTCCACTGTAGCACTCCTTTCCGGATGGAGCAAACCTTTACAAATCCCTCCATAAGGGTAAAGCCCCCTCTCCAAGCGATACCTCACACTTGGTCCAACGATCCAAACAATCATTAAATCGTCAACAACTACAAGAAAGATAATAGACAATCTAGTGTACAATGACACTCTCAAAAGAGCATATTAGTACAATTGAAAGCACTGTATACATCAATATAAAATATCAAAGGAAATAGAATTGAAGCTCAAGAGCGATTTCACCAAATTTCTTCTCTAAATGAGAATCAACGATTCAGAAGTTTAGAACTTAGAGAAGGATGATTCAGTACTTTAGAATTCTTCAGTAATTCATATTTGCAAGAGTGAGTAAGAGAGATCTTTAAGATAGCAAGAGAGCTTTCAGCTTTTGAGCAAATTTTTAATTACGTGGTATGGTTTGATTTGATAAAACATGTATTTATAGGCTCATAAAGGTATTTTCGTGTTGTCCAAGATTACTTAGAGTATTTCCCAAGTTTTAATGAAATTTGGGGCACAAGAAACTTAAGTTTGAAATTTAAAACATTTAAAAATTATAGCCATTAACAGTTTTCAGTTGACTGAAGCATCGGGTTCAGTCTTTTGAAGTTCTTTAAAATACTGAAAATATAACTAAAAACAGGGTCAATCGACTGGGGTGACACAGTTCAGTCGTCTGAGGCTATACTGCATCTTCAAGAATTCATCAGGAAATTCTTCAATAGATTGAACTTAACCTTCAGTCATCTGAGGAAATTCTTTAGTCTTGAAGGATATTTTCTGAAAATCAAATATTAAGTTTGTTAATCTTTGGCATTATCATCTTAGAGATACATATATATACATTAAGTCAATATTATCACGATCACATTGAGTTTGAAATATTTAGAGAAATATTGTTTGTTTGTCAAAGTGTGTTTAGCATCTATGCAATCTACAAAGCTATCTTTATATTCAAAGATCTAACTTAAGATCTCCAAAGCATTGCTTTTATACAAACATTTTTTGGGAGAATTGATAAAAAGAGGTTTGTGTGTTAAAGAATATCATACATAAGTGATTATATCGTTTCATACATTCTGAGCTTCAAGTCATATCATATGTTAATGTATTAGGAATTTGAATTGTATTCATGAGCTTTTGTTTGGTAGCATTTTTTAGTGTTTCTACAGATTCTATTATATTCACGGTTCGGTGTGTGAACCGGGGTTTGAGGAGAGAGTTGTATCTCTTGTAAGCAGCGAAGTAGGAGGGAGTTATACCTCTTGTAAGTAGCAGATTGTAAGGGAAGCTCTATCCAAATTTAAGGAGCATGGATTTTAGTGAAATCCTTGAGTGGTTGCTTAAGATGAGGACGTAGGCCAAGTTCGCTGAACCTCGCAAAAATTTCATTTGTCTTCTCTCTTCCCTTTACTTTTTACTTTTAGCACTACATTTAAATTGTTCATCTTGCATGTGTAGGTTGAATAACATTGCACACAACTAATTGGGTAATAAGAACTCATTGCTATACATACAAGTAGGGATTAAGTGGTAAATAGATTCAAAGATTTTTAAAATATCCAATTCACCCACCCCCCTCTTGGGATTACACCTAATTCAATAATTGGTATCAAAGCGGGTTTACATCGACTTGATAGTTAATTTGTAAAAAAATCACATGGCACACATTGGTGTAACTCCATTCGGTGAGGGACACTCATCCACTAAACCACCCATTTTTTGTGGTGTAAATTACACCTATTGGAAACGTAGGATGAGCATATATCTATTGAATGTAGATTGGAAGGTTTGGAAAATTGTGACTAAAGGAAATCACATTCCCATGAAAGTAATTGATAAGACCAATGTACCTAAAACTGAAGATGAATATATAGAAGAAGACTGGAAATCAGTACAAATCAATGCTACTGCCATGAACTTGATTTTCTGTACATTAGACGTAAATGAATTTAATAGGGTAATGACATGTAACTCGACTAAAGAAATTTGGGAAAATTTAGAAGTTACATATGAATGCACTAAGGAAGTCAAGGATAGTAGGACAGACATGCTCACCAGTGAATTTGAAGCATTTAAAATGACAGTTGATAAATCTATTCAATCCATGTACACTAGATTCACACACATCATCAATTCTTTGAATGCACTTGGAAAGACTTACCCTACTTATGAGTTGATCAGGAAAATACTCAAAGGATTACCTCCAGTGTGGGAAGTGAAAGCTATGGAAATAGCACAAAGGATAAATCTCAAGGAGATGTCAGTGGACGAACTCATCGGATCGCTCATCACCTATGAGCTGGTAATAAACGAGAGGAAGATTGATCAAAGCAAAGCAAAGAAAGTCATTGTACTTAAGGCATCATCAAGCTATTCAAGTGAAGGAATTGATTTCAAAATGGATGATGACATGGCCTTGCTAACAAAGAAGTTCGGGAAGTTCTTAAAGAAGAACAATACGTTCAAAAAAAATTTCAGAACTCTAAATCAGAAAGAGGAGAGCCTAGCACGAAAAAAAAGGAGGATCCACCAACATGCTACAACTGCCGAGAAGTTGGACACATCAAGCCTGAGTTCCCCAAACTAGTGAAAGCCTCAAAGAAAAAGAAGAAGGCGCTGAAAATCGGTTGGGATACTTATAGCACTAGTGGTTCGAAATCTGAATCCAGCGACGACGAAATTACTAATATGTGTCTAATGGCACATGATGACCTTGAGGTACAATCATCATTTTCGTCATCTTCGTATTGTTCTAGTGAGTCTAAAAATGAAAATGACTTGATTTCATATGATGAATTGAAACAAGAATACCTATACTTCAAATTTGGTTGAACGCCAAAATGAATCTCATGCATCTTTCAAAAAAGATAAAGATTTGAAAATTGAGGAGTTAGAAAAGGATTTGAAAGATAAATCTAAAATTATTTGTAAATTTACTGAGGGAAAAAAAAATTTTGAAAAGCTCCTAGAATCTCAAAGAAATTCCGTAGAAAAGGAAGGGCTTGGCTTTCATGGAAATGAAAATCTAAAGAATTGACATATTTACATGGGTTATTTAATAAGAGAGTCAAAGTCATATGTTCTAACTAAGAATTATTATAGAAATACTATCTGCTTTAAATGTAGAAGGTTGGGTCACATACAATTCGACTGACCTTTCAAAATAAAGATGTCAAAATCAAGAAAAAATGGAGAGTCAAAGGAGAATATAGCACTAACCCCCCTTGAACCAAGAAAATCTGGGTACCAAAGCTAGTTATTTGATTGTGTCTTGCATATATGCTTAAGACCAGCATCCTCAAAAGATAGATGGTATATGGATAGCGGATGTTCATGTCACATGATTGGGGATAAAGCGAAGTTCACATCCATCACACCCAAGGATAAGGGGTTTGTCACTTTTGGAGATAATACTAACGGAAGGATCACAGGGGTAGGTAAAGTCGGTAATGATTCCTCACTCATTATAGATGATGTTTCATTAGTTGAAGGTTTAAAATACAACTTATTGAGTATAAGCCAACTATGTGACAAAGGTTACAAAGTGTCTTTTGAACATGACAAGTGCAATGTTGAACACAAAACTAATAATAAGATATTGTTCACTGCTAAGCGTCATGAGAATGTATATACCACAAGCTTTGATAACTTAACTTCATAGGGCGTGACATGCTTATCTTCTATGAATGAAATTAGCCAGATTTGGCATAGGAGACTAGGACACGCAAACATGGATTTAATCTCAAAACTTGTTAAGAAAGAATTAGTTAAGGGACTGCCTAAGACTGAATTTGTGAAAGATAAAATCTATGATGCATGCCAACTGGGAAAACAAGCAAGAGCAAGCTTTAAGAATAAGAAAGAAATCTCCACCACTAGGCCACTCCAAATGCTACACTTAGTCTTATTTGGTCCAAATCCAATTCAAGGCTTAGGAGGAAAATCATACGCCTTTGTCATAGTTGATGACTTTTCAAGATTCACATGGGTATTATTCTTAAGGCACAAAGATGAAACATGTGAAAAATTCATAAACCTGTGCAAGAAAATCCAAAATGAAAAGGGATATACAATCACTAAAATTAGAAGTGATAGGGGTAGAGAATTTAAAAATCAAGGCATGGAAGACTATTGTAATTCATTAGGATTTGCCCATAATTTTTCAGCACCTAAAACAGTACAACAGAATGGTGTAGTTGAATAGAAGATAGGTCCATACAAGAAATAGCCAGAACTATGCTTAACGAACATAAACTACCTAAGTATTTCTGGGTTGAGGCAGCGAATACTGCCTGCTATGTTCTAAATAGAGTATTGATCAGACCATCACTTAATAAGACTCCCTACAAATTATGGAATGGCCATAGACCAAACATATCATATTTTCATGTCTTTGGCTGTAAATGTTTTGTGCTTAGAAACAATGAACATCTAGGAAAATTTGATGTGAAATCTGATGAAGGTATCTTCCTAGGGTATGCCTTAGATAGTAAAGCCTATAAAGTATATAACAAAAGAACATTGAGGGTCATAGAATCTATACATGTAGTGTTTGATGAGTCAAATCCCTTCTCCAAAAGAGCTGATGAAGATGAAATTGAGATAAACAAAGAACTTGAGAAACTATCCATTGAGAATGATTCAGAAAAGATAAATGAACTTAAAGAACCATCGGTTGAAATTGATCAAACTGAAAATGAGGTTAATGAACCACCTAGAGAATGGAAATATATAAAGAATCATCTCATAGATCAAATAATAAGTGAACCATTATATGGAGTAGCCACTCGATCCTCACTTAGGAATATGATTATTCATTTTGCATTTCTATCTCAAGAAGAACCTAAGAATGTGAGTGAAGCTATAGATGATGAATCATGGGTGTTGTCCATGCAAGAAGAGTTAAATCAGTTTGAGAGGAATAAAGTATGGACACTAGTTCCCAGACCTGAGGATAAATCAATTATTGGAACCAAATGGATATATAAGAATAAGAAAGATGGATATGGAATAGTTGTGAGAAATAAGGCTAGATTAGTGGCTCAGGGATATAATCAAGAAGAAGGTATTGATTTTGAAGAAACATTTGCACCTATAGCTAGAATGGAAGCCATTCAATTGCTTTTAGTATATGCAGCTTTTAAGGATTTCAAGCTATATCAAATGGACATCAAAAGCGCATTTTTAAATAGCTACATAAATGAAGAAGTGTATGTAGAACAACCCCCAGGTTTTGAAAACCATAAGAATCCAGATCATATGTATAGACTGACAAAAGCCTTGTACAGTTTAAAGCAAGCTCCTAGAGCTTGGTATGAAAAGCTAAGCAGTTTTCTATTAGAAAAATGGATTTATAAGAGGAAAAATAGATATAACCCTATTCATTAAGTTCAAGAAAGATGATATTCTCCTAGAGCAAGTATATGTAGATGACATCATATTTGATGCTTCAAATAAAAAATTTGTGTGATAAATTTGCCAATACCATGTAAAAATGAATTTGAGATGAGCATGATGGGTGAACTAAATTTTTTCCTAAGACTTCAGATCAAACAAACAAAACATGGAATATTCATAAATCAATCAAAGTATATTAGAGACCTAATCAAAAATTTTAATATGGAAGATGGAAAAATACTAGGTACACCTATGAGCACTTCACTGAAATTAGACAAAGATGAACAAGGTATACCAGTAGATGTCAAACTTTATTGTGGAATGATTGGTAGCTTATTATACCTGACTACCAATAAACCTTATATAATGTTTAGTGTATGTTTGTGCGCAAGATTTCAGTCTGCACCAAAAGAGTCACATTTGTTAGTCGTTAAACGAATACTTAGATACCTGATAGGAACTGTGGAAATTGGATTAATGTATCCTAAGTACACATCTTTTGAGATTCTCAGCTATTCAGATGCTGATTTTGCGGGTAGCAAAGTGGATAGGAAGAGCACAAGTGGTACTTGTCATTTCTTAGGAAATTCCTTAGTCTCTTGGTTTTCCAAGAAGCAAAATTCAGTTGCTCTTTCCATAGCTGAGGCTGAATACATAGCGGCAGGTAGTTGTTGTGTTCAAACGCTTTACATGAAGCAACAACTGAAGGATTTTGGATTAAGTTATGAAACAATCCCTATTAGATGTGATAATACGAGAGCAATAAATATTTCAAAGAATCCCATATTACATTCATGAACTAAGCACATAGAAATACAACATCACTTTCTTTGTTACCATGTACAAAAAGGGGATGTGACACTAGAGTTTGTATGCATGGATGAACAATGGGTAGATATATTCACAAAACCACTTGCGGAGGATATGTTTGTCCAAATTAGGCATGAATTAGGTCTCATGCATAATCAAGAGGTTGCCTAGAATTATGTTAGATGATATAATTCAGGGGGGAGCAACGTCACTTACGATGTAATCACTTGGTATCATATTAATCAAATTTTTGGTATTGCATTAATCCACAATTGGTATCAAAAATTCAACATAACATTTAATCAACATTTGGTATCCTCATGTACTTTTTGAAATTTATGCATTAGCAAGGGGGATAGTTGATGTCAAAAAGCATGAGAAAGAATTTTTTTACCTAACGGTTAAACACGTTTAAAACTTTAAGATTTCTAAGGGGAGAAGAACATAAGGGTACGTCTACTCATGTTTTATTATTTTACACCTTTTTTTTTATGGCAAAAGGGGGAGAAAATTGGAAGCAAAAATAATAGAAATCAGGAGAAAAAGCATAAATAAGAGAAATCGACAAAAAAGAAGCAAAAATTAAAACTTTGTGTTGGGGAGAAATATCAGGAGCAAAAACTATTGGCAAAACTAATTGTGCAAATGGGGGAGAAGTGTAATAACAAAAATTGTTGAAACATCATGAGCATATTGTCATTCATTGAATATTTGATGCATTAATTGAGGGGGAGCCTTATTTGGTGTAACCCATTATATATATTTTTGCTAGTGCATTTGTCATCATCAAAAAGGGGGAGATTGTTGACTCTACGAGTCCAATCCGGTTTAGATAATGATAGGAACCATATTAAGCATGCACGGAAGGATAACGAGTCATAGAAGCCTTAAAGTAAAGCACACATATCTTGGCAAGATCCATGGAACTCAAAGAGTACGAGAATCAAGATGCAAGCGGCAGAGTTCAAGCATATCCTGGGAATGGGTATTTAGACCTTATGTATTTACATTTTCGTATGATTTAATTTGAGGCTTAACATATACCTTGGAATGATTTTAGGACTCATGCATTTCATGAACATCATTAGGGGACATTCATGGACTTAGAAATAATGTCAAAACCCTGAAAAATGTTTTTATAAAAAAGCCAAAAAAGAAAGAAAAATAGATTTTTGAACCGGAAAGAAAATATGCAAAAATTTGGAACTTTGGATGACTAAACTTTAAGTTCAGTTGACTAAAGAATTTCCTCAGACATCTGAAGAATAAGCTTAGTCGTCTAAAGATTTATGGTTGAAGAACAGAAACTGGCAGAAGCATCTCAAATGACTGAACCTTACCCTCGGTCTTCTGAACTTGACACTTCGGTCGTCTAACCCTTGACCTTGGTCGTCTAACCCTGTGTCTAGGCTATTTTTTTCACGAATAAAATGACTTCAATCCTCTGGGCTCTTGACCTCAGTCGTCTGAACTTGTGGGAAAGATTAAAAGTGTAATTTTTATTGATCAAACCGCGAGCTATCTCATTGATGCAATGGTTGAGATCAATTCTAAGGGTAATACCCTATATATACTAAATATATAAAACCTAGTACGTGAGCAAAACACAGGAAGATCAACGTAAAGCGAATAACACATCTTGTTGAAAAGAAAACTGAGATACTTGAGCTGATTGTTGTACATTTGCCTACGCTCTAGTTTCTACACATCATCTTTGGGCAAATCACCTCAAAAAATCTAAAGGGATCTCTATTATACATCTTGTGCTTCAACTTGGTTTGAGGTTTGGTTATTACATTTAATTTTGTTAGAGAATCTCATATCACCATCTGTTTTAATATCTTTAGAGAAACTTGATATTGAGTTTTCACATTCATATAAAGATTGTTTTTGACAAACTCAATACTTGAGAAAGTTTTTTATTTGACCATTGATTAAAGTTTCTTTATTCAAGTGTATTCTTAGTTTAAGGTTGATATTTTTGAATAAATTTAAACTATTTGAATACACATATATCCTTAGAAGTGCATAACTATCTATATACATATTGAAGGATATTTTCTGAAAATCAAATATTAAGTTTGTTGATCTTTGGCATTATCATCTTGGAGATACATATATATACATTAAGTCAATATTATCACAATCACATTGAGTTTGAAATATTTAGAGAAATATTGTTGTTTGTCAAAGTGTGTTTAGCATCTATGCAATCTACAAAGTTATCTCAATATTCAAAGATCTAACCTAAGTTCTCCAAAGCATTGTTTTTATACAAACATTTTTTGGGAGAATTGATAAAAATGGGTTTCTATGTTAAAGCATATCATACATAAACGATTATATCATTTCATACATTCGGAGCTTCAAGTTATATCATATGTTAATGTATTAGGAATTTGAATTGTACTCACGAGCTTTTGTTTGGAAGCATTTTTTAGTGTTTTTATAGATTCTATTGTATTCACAATTCAGTGTGTGAACCAGGATTTGAGGAGAGAATTGTATCTCTTGTAATCAGTGCAGTAGGAGAGAGTTGTACCTCTTGTAAGGAACGGATTGTAAGGGAAGCTCTGTCCCAATTTAAAGAGCAGGAATTTTAGTCAAATCCTTGAGTGGTTGCCCAAAGTGAGGACGTAGGCCGAGTTGGCTGAACCTCGTAAAAACTGCGTTTGCCTTCTCTGTTCCCTTTACTCTTTACTTTCAGCACGACATTTAAATTGTTCATCTTGCATATGAGGTTGAATAACATTGCACACAATTAATTGGGTAATAAGAACTCATTGCTAAATATACAAGTAAGGATTAAGTGGTAAATAAATCCAAAAATTTTTAAAATACCCAATTCACCCCCTCCCCCTTCTCTTTGGATTACACCTAATTCAACAATCTCCCCCTTTTTTATGATGACAAATAAGGAGTAAAAATGAGAGTTCCTTTGAAAAGGCTCCCCCTTACAATAAGCATGCTTTGTAACAATTTTGAAAAATGATGATATCAAATATGAATAAGTTAAAAAAAAATCACAATTAAGCATATGAACACACACAATCAAGTATATTTCATTATAGCAAATGTTATCATGTAGTGTGCTTTAACTGCTTAAACATATTTGTTCATTGTGTTTTAACATTCATATTTGCTCAAAATTCATACTCATATCAAAATCCATATTTGCTCAAAATTCATACTTATATTTGCTCAAAATCCATACTCATATTTGCTCAAAATCTTCTCTCCCCTTTTGACGTCATTCAAAAAGAATTAAGGGGCATAAGGCAAAAAATCATTATAAAAGCATAGTCAAGTTATACATGCATAGGAAATTCAAGCAAATAAAAGCAAGGCAACATAAAAACCAAGTGTTTACATAAAGAGTAATTAATACAGAAAAATACAAAAATTCAGTCATCAGCATCATTGGCATCATCCTTTTTAGCATCTTCATCACCTTCCTCTTCTTCACCTTCGTCACTTCCTTCCTCAGTATCTTCATCATCACTTCGAGGGGCTGAACTGTTGACCTTATAGATCATACCCGAATTTGATAATGACAAATACTCTTGGTATTTGATGACTTTCAAGTTTGGGTGCGGGATCATACTAAGCTCGATCATATTGATGGCACGCGACAACTTGAAGAAGAATGAAGACACCGGTGTGTTTATCTATTGTATTTTATATTTATATTCATTCAGGTCTGTAATAGTAATATAGGAAATGTTCTGTAATAATTTATGTGCATCATGCATATGGGAACTAATAAGCTAAAGACCATAGAGTGACCTTAGGGACTCAGTCGACCGACGCCAAGTTTTTGGGACTAACTCAAAGACCTTACGTCCTTGCACTTACATATAAAACAATCCCAAAGATCACATATAATATTAAGGGAATAAGTGGAATTAAATTAAGACTTAAAGGCCAAAATTGTGAGGTTTCGGGCGACCAAACCCCTGGTGTTCAAAACACATCGGGCGACCAAATCATTAACCAATCAGAAGGTTGACTTGGTTTTAGGCGACCAAACCAATTTGACCATAGCATCCTCGAGCGACCGAACTGCTATTCTAAATTTTCCCACCAACTCGGCAGCCCGAACTTTCACGTTCAAATTACCCTCGGGCGACCAAAGGTTTTTGCCCGTGCTACCAAAATTATGTACAGGCAACCAAACCTCGAATGATTGGAAGATCGCCTAGTTCAGCCAACCGAACCTTGACTCGGGCACCCAAACTTTGAAAATCACCCTTTTTCATTGTCTCTGTTCGGGCGACCAAACTGTGGTTCAGCCACCCAAAACTCTCAGGTTGTGTTATATTGTTACCATGGTTAAGACGGTTAAATGGGGTTAATTTCCTTAAATGGTTTTAAAACAACTTTAACTATTACCCCTATGTCCCCAATGACTATAATTTTTCCTTTGCCTATATACACAAGTTCATTTGCAAGGATTAAAAGAGAATTAGCAAAGCGATTAGTGAGAAATCCTTTAAAAAATTCCAAAGCCTATATTTTCCATACTACTCCCAAATACTTCCAAACACTCTCATAATTCATTTTTCATGATTATTCAAGCCTAAAGAGAGAGTTTAAATTAGTTGTGCTTCATTCTAAATAGCCCTATACTCTCATTTAAAAACTGTATTGCTTCATTTTTGTCTTAAGCGTTTGGCTAGAGTTATTCCCACTGATTTGAATAAATAAATCTTGTGTGGGAAAACTCATTTGCTTTAGGGTCTTTGCGTTGATATTGCAATATTCCACAAACATTCTTTTTGTGTGCAAAATATTTTACAAAGCTTGATTTCAAACAACTCTTGTGCTTGATACAATTTGATAAAATAGTTTTAAGTTCGTTTGAATATTATTGCTAGCATCTTTGAAACACTAATCTGATATTGAGATTTGATATACTTTGCTTTCAAAGATTTGCTTGGTTGAAGACTCTTGTGCATATTTGTGACTATACATTATACTGAGTGTTGATTGCACATAAACACCACTGAGCTTATTATAGTTACATACTTGGTGTGTTCTAATTATTACTAGTACATGTATGCTTAGTTAAGAAGCATTTATTTGTACGCAAAGTTTCATATCTGTTGTATTGTAGGCATGGGCCTGAAGAGGGAGACTAGCCCTGTGGAATAGTCCCAAATTGGCTTAGACCCGATTCGGAAAGCTAGGTGCACCATCCTGGTAAGGTGCAGTTGTAGGTTGAGGTCAACCCCGTGAACTGACCTGGTTGAAAATGGTGCCGCTCCACCCATTAAGTGAGCATTAGTGGAATCCTCGGGGTTGTGAGCTAGAGTCGGGGACGTAGGCATAATTGGCCGAACCTCGATAACATATCGTGTATGCACTTTACTTTTTCATAATTTATTTTTTGCACATGTATGTTATTTTATGAATGTTGTGTATGATTTAATTTCCGCATATTGTCTGCGCATTTAGGTTTATAAGTATATAGAAATACCCTACGTTGTGAAATACAACTATTGGATTAGCTAAACCTAAAACAAAATTTTAAATACCTAATTCACCCCTCTCTTGGGAATACACCAAGGTTAACAATTGGTATCAGAGCCTTGTGGCATTGACTTAAACGTTTTTTCCAAAAGATCGAGATGACTCTCATTGGTGTATCCCCATTTGAAGAGGGACAGCCACGTACTAGTCCTCCATTTTTTTATGGTTTTGATTAGACCACTTGGAAAATTAGAATGAGTGTATTTATAAAATCTATCAGTTGGAGGGCCTGGAAGGTGATTGTCAAAGGAATTTGTATTCCTGTAAACAAAAATGACATTACTTTGATGCATGCAAATTCATATGTCATGGAATTATTATATTGTGTTTTAGATTCTAACATCTTTTTTGAGATCATGGCATGTAGAGGTGCACAGGAAATCTGGGATGAACTTAAAAGAAAATATGGAGAATCCCAGGAGAATGAAACCACCACTTAAGAAGTGGCAAATGATAGGATAATTGCTTTATCAGACGTTGAGGTATATGATTCTATCTCTGCTCTATTGATGACTCTTGTGCTAAATGATGTGATATGTCAAATGCTAAATCATCTGTTGATAATACTATTAATGATGCATGCAATGATTTTGGTGAAAAATACTACAATATATTGTATAATGAATCATTTGATATTCCTTATGATAAATCTGTTGACAAAGCATGTGTTGATTCATATGGTAGTTATAGAGATAAATCTTATACTAAAACATGCAATAAGTCTAATGATAAAAGCATGCCCTCGTGTGAAGAAATAGAATGTACTTTATCTAAACTGCATAAGCTTCTAGTTCAAATGTCTAAACAAAAAATAATTTTGAAGAATAAAAATAAGAAAGTGGCAAATCAATTAAAATATCTAAGAAAACATCATGCCACCTTTGAGAAAAAGAAGATTGTGAAAGTGTTGAAAATCATCTATTTATAAAGAAAGATTGGAGATAATTCTGAAATGATTTTCAAATCCAAAGATGGGAAGTATAGTTCAAACGAACCCTTAAGAGTTAAAAAGAAAAACTTTTTCAAAAAGGATTCATCCTTCAAATCCCATAAGCATCCTTATGCCTCATCAAGCAAAAAGAGTTTAAATAAGCATAATTCTTCTTGTACATAGAAAATATGCTTACTTCATGAAAGAAAAGTGCACGTGTAGTTTAACTGTCTATTTAGAAGTGCAAGAGGCTAAGAAAAGAAAATGAAATTGATATTTAACAAGGCAAACCCCGTGGAACTTAAGGAAAAATGGATTTAAATTAAAATTATCAAATTAGTTATTTTTCTCCTTAGACACTAGGATTAGATTTAGGGGTTAATAATGTCAATAGGCTTGGGAGGTGGTTTTGGTTCAAAATTTGGAAGCTTAGTATACACATCCTCTTCCAAATGGACAAGGCATTCTTGATTGGTAAAAAATTCTAAATGCTTAACTCATGCTTAAAGATAAAACATCTTAAGTTAAGTAACTGTTGTCCACTGCACAGAAATAAGCCCTAGGGATCCATCCTATTCTATATATTTTTAACCCTAATCTCATTAGTCAAAGCATGGATCAAAGTTTAGTTATCACTCTACGCTTATAGCACTATTGATCATAAATGACTAATGTATATTGAGTGCTCTTTGACTATTCTTTTTGGACATATCCACTTCCACGAAACTATTTTGAATCATGTTCACTTTTAATAAATACTCTTCTGAACATAATAATAATTTTATTGTTAAGAGTATTATTGTTTGTGTGCTTAATTGCTATATTTCATACTTTATGAGGCTATCATTGTCATTCATTTTGCATTGTATGATTATATTATCTTTTTGAATGCTGAAAGTAATACTTATTGATATACTAGACTGTTTGAATTGATTGTTATCGATAATTGAAAATTTGAACTCAATCAGGTCATTTCTATACAGATATTTTGGGAAAATGCTCTATTTTCAAACGACATGCTACCGATATTTTAAAAAAATTTCCCAATCTTATCGTGTATTTAAATGATTCATACTCAAATGTCTTGCTTACATGCTTTATATTTATAGTCCTTTTTGTTGTTGCCAAAAGGGGAAGAAGTGGCAAAATTGGGTAATAAATAAATTTTTAAAATCTTTATTTTTCCCATTATGTATAAAGTCAGGGGGAGTCTATCTTGGTTGTACCCATTTTTGTATGGTGTATTTGTCATCATCAAAAAGGGGGAGAATGTTGACCTTATAGGTCATAGCCGGTTTTGATAATGACAAATACTCTTGGTATTTGATGGCTTTCAAGTTTGTGTGCAGGATCATACTAATACTAAGCTCAATCATATTGATGGCATGCGGCAACTTGAAGAAGAATGAAGACCCCCGGCATGTTTATCTATTGTAATTTTTATTTTTATTCATTCGGGTCTGTAATAGTAATATAGGAAATGGTTTGTAATAATTGATGTGCATCATGCATGTAGGAACTAATAAGCTCAAGACCATAAAGTGACCTTAGGGATTCGGTCGACCGACACCAAGTTTTTGGTACTAACTAAAAGACCTTACGTCCTTGCACTTACACATAAAATAGTCCCCAAGATCACATATAATATCAGGGGAATAAGTTGAATTAAATCAGGACTTAAAGGCCAAAATTGTGAGGATTCAGGTGACCAAACCCTCGGTGTTCAAAACTCCTCGGGCGACGGAACGCTTGACAAGTCAGAAGGTTGACTTGGTTTTGAGTGACCGAACCAATTTGACTGTAGCGTCCTCGAGTGACCGAACCACTATTATGACTTTTTCCACCAACTTGGCAGCGTGAACTTTCACGTTCAAAATACTCTCGGGTGACCAAAGGTTGTTGTTCGGGCTATCGAAATTTTGTACAGGCAACCGAACCTCGAACGATTGGAAAATTGCCTAGTTCAGCCAGCTGAACCATGACTCGGGCACTCGAACTTCAAAAATCACCCTTTTTCATTGTCTCTGTTTGGGCAACCGAACCGTGGTTTAGCCACCCGAAACTCTTAGGTTGTTTTATATTTTTACCACGGTTAAGATAGTTAAACGGGGTTAATTTCCTCAAGTGGTTTTAAAACAATTTTAATTATTACCCCTATGTCCCCAATGACTATAATTTTGCCTATGTCTATATATATAAGTTCATTTGCAAGGATTAAAAGAGAATTAGCAAAGTGATTAGTGAAAAATCCTATGAAAAATTTCAAGCTCTATATTTTCTATACTACTCAAAAATACTCCCAAACACTCTCATACTTCATTTTTCTTGATTATTCAAACTTAGAGAGAGAGTATAAATTAGTTGAGCTTCATTCTTAGTAGAGCTATACTCTAATTTGAAATTTGTATTGCTTGATTTTTGTCTTGAGAGTTTGGCTAGAGTTCTTACCACTTATTTGAATAAATAAATCTTGTGTGGGAAAACTCATTTGCTTTAAGGTCTTTGCATTAATATTGCAATATTCCTTACGCATTCATTTTGTGTGCAAAATATTTTACAAAGCTTGATTTCAAACAACTCTTGTGCTTGATACAATTTGAGAAAATAGTTTTGAGTTCGTTTGAATATTATTGCTAGCATCTTTGAAACACTAATCTGATATTGAGATTTAATATACTTTGCTTTCAAAGATTAGCTTAGTTGAACACTCTTGTGCATATTTTATGATTATACATTATACTGAGTATTAATTGCACATAAACACCACTGAGCTTATTATACTTACATACTTGGTGTGTTCTGATTATTGCTAGTACATGTCTACTTAGTTAAGAAGCATTTATTTGTATGCAAAGTTTCATATATGTTGTATTCTAGGCATGGGCCTGAAGAGGGAGACTAGCCCTATTGAATAGTCCCGGATTGGCTTAGACTCGGTTAGGAAAGCTAGGTGCACCATCCTGGTAAGGTGCAGTTGTAGCTTGAGGTCAACCCCGTGAATTTACCTAGTTGTAAATGGTGTCGTTCCACCCGTTAAGTGAGCATTAGTGGAATCCTTGGGCTTGCGAGCTAGAGGCGGGGACGTAGGCACAGTTGGCCGAACCTCAATAACATATCGCGTGTGCACTTTACTTTTCCGTAATTTATTTTCTGTGTGTGTATGTTATTTTATGAATGTTGCGCATGATTTTTCTGCATATTATCTGCGCATTTGGGTTTATGTGTATATAAAAAGACCTAGGTTGTGAGATACTACTGTTGGATTAGCTAAACCTAGGATAAAATTTTAAATACCCAATTCACCCCCCTCTTGGGAATACACCAAGGCTAACACGAACTAGTGTCCATAGGATCATCACCTCAGGATGAGCTAGAATGATATTTCTCGATACAAGTGAGGTGTTGATCAAGTGAGGAAAAATTCTCCTAAAGGGTCTGAAGGCTGGACCTCATATCTCTGCTGAAGGTGGAGAATTCACAATAAAAGGGCATGAACCAAGAGGGAGTTTCTACAGGAGGTCCTTGGTCTTGAGCTGGAGGAGGAGGAGGAGGTACAGCTGCTAGTGCTCATTGAGGTCTTCCTCCTTTTAGGTACCAAACCTGATCATTCTTGTCATATCCCATTTGCTTAAGGGTTGTTAAGTTAAAGAGGTCATAATGAGCACATTTTATGAACAACTCGCAACGTGTAGTAACATCAAGCTGAGCACAAAGAGGTTCAAAGCACCTCCATATGGAAGAGTCACTCTAGATGCTTCTAACTTCGTCCACATCCATTTCAAAATAAGACTAGACAAATCAAGTTTCTTTCCTTTAAGTAAACACCATAAAATAAAGCACTCAAAATTGGAAAGATGATTAAAAGAGCCAGTCTTGGGTAAAATGTTATATGAAATGATTTTGTGGAGGATTTGGGCCTGGAGATTCAATTTTTTCTACAATGGTGGATATCCAAAATAGACGGGTTCATTTTCCATAATCAGAGGCAAAAATGCTTCAAGTGTGAAGTCTTGCTCTAAAATTTAGGATTGAGCAAACGAGACATTCGAATTCTCCTGGAGTGATGTGTAGAATGGGAGCTAAAATTTGAGGAGTTAAAAAAGTTTTCTTGCCTCTAACCTCTATAGTTAAAACACCATCTCCATGAATCATGTTGGCGTAAAAGATTTTTATAAGATTTGGGAACATGCCTTTGGCTTGGTAAACCACAAAGTTCTTTCAACCTATTTTCCTAAACATGGGCAGTATTTCAGGAAATTTTGTATCAAAGAAGGTGGTGTTTATCACCTTACTAAGAATAGGTTCCATAGAACGGAGAGTAGAACGATAACGAAGCTTGGATGGAGGTGTGACTAGCCATCTCTCAATATTGTTATCGTCTCTACCAGTAGAAGTTCCTCAGCTTGCTATCGTCTTAGTGCGAGGCATATTGAAGGTCAGAGAGCAAACAAAAACCAGCTATGAAACCCTAGAATCTGTAGGTAAGAAAGCATAATCATGTTGGGAGGCTTGGATTCAAGAGATATTTGGTGAGGATTGAAGGAAATAGAGAGTGAGTACCTCAGATGAGTAATGGAGCAGTGTTCAAAAGTCTAAAGTTAGGGTTTTTGTGTGTTAAATATATAGATCCCACGACTTCAGTAGGCTAAAGATTAAGTTCAGTTATCTAAATATTTACAGAATAGGAATCTGATCAGGCAGTAGCACCTCAGTCGACTGAGGTTTGATGGCTCAGTCATCTGAGCCTTTAGGCTACAGTGTTCAGTCGTCTGAGCTTCCAAGCTTAGTCATCTAAAGTATGTAAATTTGTAAAAAAAATCTCTATGCTTATCTTGAAACTTTTCTAAATCACTTCCCTACTATGTAGTAAGAATTTGTTTAATATTTCATACTAAGCTCTAGGAGCTTAGTTTAATCCGTATAATGCTTTAGTTAATCTAAACACAAGACCTAGATGTTTTATGTCCTCAAATCCATGAGGTTGTTCTACATATATTTCTTCGTTAATATAACCATTTAGAAATGCACTCTTTACGTCCATTTGGTATAATTTAAATTCTTTATGAGGTGCATAAGCTAATAGCATTCTTATTACTTCCATTCTAGCTATGGAAGCAAATGTTTCATCATAGTTTATCCCTTTTGCTTGGTTATATCCTTTAACTAGAAGTCTAGATTTATTTCGAACTACTATTCCATTTTCATCCTTTTTGTTTCTAAATACCCATTTAGTTCCTATAATTGAATGATTTTCCGGTTTAAAGACTAATGTCCATACTTTTCTTCTTTCAAGTTGATTCAACTCTTCTTACATTACAATTATCCATGAATCATCACTTAAGGCTTCTTCTATATTCTTTGGTTCTTCTTGAGATAAGAAGGCATAGTGATTGCATAAATTTTTTAATGATGATCTAGTAGTTACTCCTCTAGAAGGTTCTCCTATGATTTGATCTTGAGGGTGATTTCTTACATATTTCCATTCCCTAGCTACGGGAGCAAATGTTTCATCATAGTCTATCCCTTTTTCTTGGTTATATCCTTCAACTACAAGTCTAGATTTATTTCTAACTATTATTCCATTTTCATCCTTTTTGTTTCTAAATACTCATTTAGTTCCGATAATTGAATGATTTTCTGGTTTGGGGACTAATGTCCATACTTTGCTTCTTTCAAATTGATTCAACTCTTCTTGTATAGAAATTATCCATGAATCATCACTTAAGGCTTCTTCTATATTTTTTGGTTCTTCTTGAGATAAGAATAGTGATTGCATAAATTCTTTAATGATGATCTAATAGTTACTCCTCTAGAAGGTTTTCCTATGATTTGATCTTGAGGGTGATTTCTTACATATTTCCATTCCCTTGGTAATTCAGGATTTTCTATAGGATTCTCTTTTGGAATTTATTCATTGTTCTCTTCTTTTTCTTCTTTGATTTCGAGACCTTCTTCTTTTTATGAAATAACATCTTTTTTTTCATTCTTGATTTCTTTTGCAAAGGGATTTGATTCATCAAAGGTTACATGAATTGATTCAATAGTTGTTAGTGTTCTCTTGTTGTATATTCTAAAAGTCTTACTATTTGCAGCATAGGCTAGGAAGATACCTTCATCTGACTTAACATCAAATTTCCCTAAGTCATTTTTGTCATTAAGTACAAAACACTTACATCCAAAAACATGAAAGTAAGCTATGTTAGGCCTTCTTCCTTTCCGTAATTCATAAGAAGTTTTATTTAGGCTTTATCAAATGGAAACTATATTTATTACATAACAAGCGATATTAACAGCTTCAGCCCAAAAATATTTAGGTAGTTTATTTTCATTTAACATTGTTCTAGTCATTTCTTGAAGGGTTCTATTCTTTCTTTCAACAGCTCCATTTTGTTGTGGAGTTCTAGGGGCTAAGAAATTATGACTAATTCCATGATCATTACAAGACTTTTTAACATCTTTATTTTTGAACTCTCTTCCTTGATCACTTCTTATATTTGAGACATTGTATCCTTTCTCATTTTGGAGTTTCTTGCATATATTTATCAACATATTTCAAGCATCTTCCTTGGATGCTAAAAACAATACCCAAGTAAACCTAGAATAGTCATCAACTATTACGAAGGCATATTGCTTACCTCCTAAGCTTTGAGTTCTAGTAGGATCAAACAAATCCAAATGTATAAGTTCTAAGGGTCTACTTGTTGATATATGTTTCTTCTTTTTAAAGCTTGTCTTGATTTGTTTTCCAAGTTGGCAAGCATCACAAATTTTATCCTTAATGAACTTTGTATTAGGTAAACCTTTGACTAAATTCTTCTTAGATAGTTTTGATAGAAGATCCATGCTTGCATGTCCTAGTCTTCTATGCCATAGCCAACTAGCATCACTTATGGCAGCCAAGCATGTTACATTTTGAGAAATTAAACTTTCAAAGTTTATACAGTACACATTGTTAATTCTGTAGGCTGTGAATAGAATTTCATGATTTCTAGGATTTTGAACTATACACTTATCTTTCTTAGATATTATATCATAACCTTTGTCACTAAGTTGACTTATACTTAGAAGATTATGTTTTAGTCCATCAACTAACAAAACATCATCAATAGTAAGTGAGGGTTCGTTACCAATTTTGCCTAGGCCGATAATTTTACCTTTGGCATTTTCACCGACGGTCACATATTCTTCATCTCTTTGAGCTACAGTGGTGAACTTTGTTCTATCTCCCATCATATGTCTTGAACACCCGCATTTTCACCGAAGGTCACATATTCTTCATCTCTTTGAGCTATGGTGGTGAACTTTGTTCTATCTCCCATCATATGTCTTGAACACCCGCTATCCAAGTACCATTTTTCTTTAGATGGAGTAGACCTAAAGCATACCTACAAGGAAGGATTTATGGTGTTACTTTTTGGAATCCAAAACTTCTTAATTCTTTTTAAATCATGTCTAGTTTTAGTGTTAATTTTCCACTCATTCTTAACTTTGACATATTTCTTCTTAAGTGGACAATTAAACATTATGTGTCCCTTATTCCTACACAAGTAACAAGTAGTATGTTCATGTATGTTTGTAGAGGATGTACTCGCATAGTATTTTACTTCTTTCAAAAAGTATCCCATGAATTAGTTCTTCTTTCTTTTCTTTGCAATTCCGTTGTAACCTATTCCTTCTTTCTTGTTAGTCATCGTTTGTTGTCCAATCATTTTCTAAAAATTCTCTTTTTCTCTAGTGAAGTTGTAAATCATTTTTTCTTTGTCTTCAATTTTACTTTTGAGATCATTTATCCCTAGATCTTTCTTATCATCATCATTCACTTGTGATTTCACTAATTCTTGAGACATATTATTAACTTTCTTCATTGAATCAATAATTTGAGAATCATTTTCTTTTTCGACCAATTTAGAACTTTCTAGTTGATTCTTAAGATTTTCATTTTATTCTTTTAAGGCTATGTTTCTCTTAGATACTTTGATGAACCTATTGTGTAAGTTAAATAGTTCAGTTTGAATTTCTTTGTAAGAAGGCATACTTTCACATGAATCATTACATGATTCATCACTTGATTCTTCCAAGGAGAAGTAGTAAGAATTTACCTCAGCATTGTGCACCATGAAGCACATTTTTTCCATCTCTTGTTTGCTAAATTCATTCTCCGACTCACTCGAGCTTGTATCGTCCCATGTAGCTTTCATTGCTGTTTTCTTTGTTGGATTGGTGTATTTCCAAGAGGGAGGTGAATTGGAAATTTAAAACTTTTGCCTAGGTTTAACCAGATATCAGTAATACACAACCTAGGGTCTTTCTAATCATATACCAATTGCGTAGATAATGATATGCAGAAATTAAATCATGCACAGCATTCACAATATATTAAATATAACATACATGTGCAAGGATATAAAGTGCTAGAAATTAAAGTAGACACACGATATGTTACCGGTGTTCGGCCGATACTACCTACGTCACTGCCTCAAGCTCACAAGCAAGAGGATTCCACTATGGCTCGCTTAATAGGTGGAGTGGCACCTAACACAACACCTTATAGGATGCTGCACCTAACTTTCCTAACCGGGTCAAAGCCAATCTAGGACTATTCACAAGGCTAGTCTCCCTCTTCTGACCTTACGTCGGGAATACAATAGATATTCAAATAATTTTTGTGTACAAACAAATGCTTCTTACACTAAGCAAAAATATACCACTACGCACAATTAATTAATGCACTCACATATGATAAGAATATAAGCTCAATGTGAGTATGGTGTTTTTCTCAATATAATCTTTCAGTAAAAAGAATGAGTATGATGAGTGCTCAAAGATTTTATGCCCAAGCAAGAATTTTCTCCAAAAATATCCTTCTCAATAAGGTGGTAAAGAATCTAGGGTTTATGGCTCAAAAATATTTTCGCAAGCATAGACAAATGAGCCTTTGAATCTTATAATGGATGTGCAAGATTCACAAACAAATAATATTAATTCCCAAGAATATTTATCAAATGAAGTATGTGGGAGAAAACTGTAATGACCTGGAGAAATTATAATATTTTAAATAATAATGGAAAGGAAAGGAAAGAGGCAGCAAGCCTCGTCAACGAACGCAAAGCGTTTGTCGATGAAATTACAATTGGGCTCATTAACAAGGGTACATTTCGTCGATGAGAAAATACCGAGAAGGGGTTTTGGGAATCTTTGAATTTCATCGACAAGGGAAGAATTTGTCGACAAATTGTCTTCTTGACCTCGTCAATGAGGTGATGTGGCTCCATGATGAAGGCCAGTGTATAAATAGGTTTAACCCTCATTTTATGGCCAAAAACCTGTGGGAAAGTCTCTCTCTCCTCATTTAGGTTCCGCTCACTTCTCTCTAAGATTTCAGGCTGATCTTTCATGGGATCGACGATCCGAAGCCACCATGACACTCCTAGGAAAGTTCTCTACATATCTACCGGAGTTGATTGTTGGTAGGTCGAGTTCGGCATTCATCCCAGATTCAGGGTAAGGCTTTCTACTTAATATTTGACTTCCTGACAGTTGTAGAAAGCATAGTATGCGTAGAAATACTAAAGTTTAGTTCTGAGAAATGTCATTTTCAGGGTGTTGAATAAGGAACCCTATGGGTGCAGGACTATTTTCTTAGGGGCTCTTTAAGAATCAGGTAAGGGGATAAACTAAGTTAGTTATTTTATGAAAATGTATGTATGTTATTACTACATTTGATTTTAGGGAAATAAATATATTATATATGCCTTAAGTTTGGGAAATATTGTTGTAAAAGATGCTATACTTAAATATGTATAAAACCTATTTCGTGTGGCATAAGTCGAATTTATAATGAAATACTGTTTTCTAAGAATATGATAAAGATATGGATTTTTATGATGAAAAACCGACGTACGAGCTGAGAAATTTTATATGATTTTCCGGCGTACGGGCCAAGCTATGGATATGATTTGTCGGCGTACAGGTCGAGCTATGGATATGATTTGCCGGCATATGGGCCAAGCTATGGATATGATTTGTCAGCGTACGGGCCGAGCTATGGATATGATTTGCTGGTGCATGGGCTGAGCTAAGGATATGATTTGCTAGCGCACGGGCCGAGCTATGGTAAAATATGAAATACCGCTGTACGGGCCGATGATTTTCATGATATACATATATATGCAAAATGATGTGATGATATTGATTTGGCAATTAATAGTATGAAATATCCATGTATCATAGTTTGATTATATGTTATATGTTATCAAAACCTGGTTGGCTTCATTTAGGCTAGCACTTGCACGGTACCGCTGCTATGTGTTCATGTTCATCATGATATTATGTTAACGCTACTGTACGGAGTAGTGTGAGGATGGATGGTCGATGTGGTTTTAAGAAGTGTGAGCGCCCCTGGTGTACGGACTAGGCTAGCAGACCCATCGGACTTATAGACTATACTTTTGACTTGCCAGTGGTCGGTCAAACATTGTTAGGTCCCGCCTTCGGGCCACACAACCCAGTCATGTGGGGGTAATACATGACAACATCCAGCTAACCTACCAGGGTTGCTTTCGTATTATATTTATATGAGATGAATTATGCTTATGAAAATCATGTATGTTCTGCCATGATATGAGAATATATGTTTCTCAGATATGATACAGACAGTTATACTGATATGTTTATGTATGATTTTATATATAACACAGAAGTACTCATGTTGTTACACACTAGTATTACTTTATTTTCCCTTACTGAGAGGTGTCTCACCACAAAATTTCATAAACATTTCAGGAGCCTCATATATGAGAGCGGATAAAGCTACGCTAAGATAGTTACGCCTGGTCTGCCCTCACTGAAGGGTATGTATTTTGTGATAGGGTCAAATGGATTTTGTGGGAATTGACCCTAGGACTCCTTTGGGTGGTTTATGTATATAAATACAGTGCGTTGGCCTAACAAGGCTTACAATTCTTATTTTGATGATAACAAATCATAATATGTTTAATACAGTTTATTTCAAGTGAAAGTTTTTTAGGGAGAAGGCAAAGTTCAAAGATAGTGGCAAAGCTTAGAGAAAGTTCAAAGCTCAAAAGAATGATAAAGTATTGTTCAAAAAGATCAAGAAATAAAGATGATCAGAAGCTCAAGGATGACAGAAGAACAAGGACTTAATTGAATATCAAAAGAATGTGTTTTTAAGGATGTTTGTATGTAAGTACTTCAAGTACACTTCAAATATAAACTGGACTAAAGCTCTCATAAAATCAAAAGAAACTTAGAAATAAAGTTTTAGTAAAACCATAAAGTATGTTTTTCAAATCAAAGAAAAGAAGGGTTTAAAAAAAAATTAAAAGTCTTTTTTAAAACAGAAGGGCCAAGCGACTGGCTCCACATGCTATGCGACTGCCCAAAATAAATGAATAAATTTAAAAGAGGCAGTAGGGTGCCAGGTGACTGCCTGAGCACAGCCAGGCACTTGGGTGGTCATGCCAGGTGACTGCCTGGGTTCTGGCAAGCGACTGCCAGTGTTCTATGTTTTAAATTTCTTCTATGGCAGGCGACTACCGGGTTGTGGCAGGCGACTGCCACTCGAACGTTTGTTTAAAAAATTCCAACGGGAAGATTTTTTAAATGGATTTTTTAGGCACTACTATTTTGAAAAACTTGGGGATTACTTCAAGGAAACTTGGGCGGCAAGGAATTACTTTTAAACATCTATAAATGGCCCCAAACTTCAAAGAATTTTTACACAAAGAAATTTCCAACAATCAAAGTTCTCTAAAAAGCTCTCAAACTCTCTTGTGATTATCCAACTTCAACTACTGAGTTACTGCTAATACAAACTCTGAAGTAAAGCCTTCAAAGTCTGAATCTTTCAATACTTGGAAGATTTTTGGTGATCTAAATTCAGTATTGAGCTTCAATCCTTTTATTTTTGATTTACTTTCAAGTATTCTTGTGCTGAATGTTGTACTAATCTACTCTACTGTGAGAGTGTCTTTTGTACACAAATTTTTCTCTATCTTGGTTCTTGTTTATAGACGATTCAAGGTTGTAGAATCGTTGGACCGAACGAGAGAATATCGTTTGGAGAGGCAGGCTCTAGCCTAAAGGAAGGAGTGATTGTAATTGCTATTGTTCCACCCGTCAACGAAACTGAACTAGTGAATCCTTTGGTGGTTTGCCAAAGGCAAGGACGTAGGCTAGATATAAGCCGAACCTCATAAAAGCTTTGTGTCTCTCTCTCTTCCTTAGTCTTTATTTTTCAACAAAACTTACAACCTACGTGTATGCTTTAAATTGTTAAATTCTGAGTGTATGGTTGTTAAATAGATCGAAGGATAATTTGTTTTGACTTGATTAGCATTATTTGCGGAAACCAAAAGGGACTACATTGGTTGATCATACTAAACTTATTAATCTGAAAGTTTGTTTAAAAACTAAACACGAAGAAGAAGTGTGAGTTTAGAATAACACAGGGCTTACATAAATCCAACGTGCTTTAGACTTTGATACATGGCTTTTGATACAAAGATTAAGATATTGATTATTTTTGTTCATTGGTTGTGATTGTTAATATAAAACAAAGTACTAAAAAAATATAAGTTTAAAAATCCAATTCACCCCCCCCCCCTCTTGGGAAGCTATCCTTATTTCACAGTGGATATAGTAACTTTGGTATTGTGATAGATGGTATTGTGTATGGAACTGTGAGTTATTTATGATTTCATGTTTCCAGCTGCTTAAGCTTCCGCATTGTGTTTCTGTTATATCCCTGATACCCATAGGTTCAGGTTGATCATGATCTATTGAATTGGTTATTATGGTTTTTATTATATTATGGAAAAAAAAATATGTGGAAATTAAGCAGGTCATTACAAAAACAATGGATTTACTCTCAAAAGATATGATTTGAAAAATGAATGCAAGATGAGAGTATAACAATATGATCTGAAAAAAAAACAAAAACAAAAACAAAATGGCCAAGATAAATATAATGCTCTCTTGAAAATAGATTTTTCAAAGTAATTATAAAGAGGGAATAAAAAATGAGTATAAAAATTTGAGAGAATTTTTCTTAATGATTTTTGTTGATCAAGTGCTAATCAACCCAAATGAGGGAGCATTTATAGACACTCCAAAAAATATAACCGTTCGGGACTCATTCAGTAGTTTTGGAAAAGTTTAAGTATGGTTAATTAAAAATAACCCCAGTTTTACCTTGGTAAAAATTGGTAACCCAAGAGTTTTCAACCGACAACATTTTAAGTTCGATCGGCCATATTTGTAAGTTCGGTCGACCAAAGGGCTTTTGAATAGCAGAATTTGGTCGACCACATTCCGATGATTTTGGACCCTCCGAGGTTCAGCTGACCAAGATACACTCAGTTGACCAAATTTATAGGTTCGGTCGACCAGGCCATTTTTCAATTAGAAGTTCAGTCGACCAGGGTGTTGGGAATCAGCCACGTGCCAATTTAGTCAACCAAACAATTTAAGCTCATTTTAAAAATGATCGACCGAATAGTCAACCTATTGACCATGGGAGGTTCGGTCGACCGAAAGTCTATGTAGGTTTAGGTTCGGTCGACCGAGCATATTAAAATTGTACATTTAAATCCAAATTTTTATTTAAAGTCACCCATGTTCAAATAATTATAACTTTTAAGTTATAGGGGACTTTTCATGTGATATTTTGGGACCTAAAGTAAATCTATGATCTTTTAGCATTAAGTCCAAAAAATTCGACGTCAGTCAACCGAAAGTGATCCCAACAGTCCTATGGTTCCCTATGGTCAAACTACGGTCATTGAGAGCTTACATCTACATCATGCATGTCATGCAATTATTAAAGACCAAAATATAAAACTAAATGCTTTTACAAGATAATATATATATATATATATATATATATATATATCTTCTTTCTTGATTTTATGATCCATGGAATATGCCAAGTGTGTGATACGAGCTTTCTGCGCTTCATCGCTTCCAAGTCCCTTTAATCTTATGTGTGCTAAATTTTAAACATGTTCACGTACAAATTACACACATAAGACATTGGTGGTTTGTCAGCATCAAAACAGAGATCGAACTCAAAAAGTTAACAATCTCCCCCATTTTGATGATGACAAATACCGAGAAGCAAAATGGGTTACAAAGATCGAACTCAAAAAGTTAACAATCTCCCCCATTTTGATGATGACAAATACCGAGGAGCAAAATGGGTTATCCCAGGAAAGGATCCCCCTAAGAATATGCATAACTTGAAAATAAATAATATAGATCATGAATATTCACAAAAGAAGATATCTCAAATAATATGCATTTAATTTTGACAATAACACGCATACATGCATGCAGCTCAATAAACCTCTCCCCCTTTTGGTCAAAGCAAGATTTAATATTTTTCTCACAAAAACTCTCCCCCTTTTGTCATCAGCAAAAGGGTTAAGTTAAGTGAAAGAAATTTGGTCATTAAAAAAAACTTAGCTTAAGAGAAACTTCCCCATTTGAAAAACATTCCCCCTTTTTAACATTTAAGGGCAAAAAAAAAATAAAAATAAATAAATTCTCTCTCTTTATCATACAACATTTGGGCATATAAAAAATTTAAGGTTGTTTTAAAGACATAGCATTTAAGCACATAAGCAAGAAAAACAAGCTATGTTTCATGTAAAATCATTTCTTGCCAAGAAAAGTATATGTAAATATATATATATATCCCCCTTATGATATTTTCAAAAAGTACTGGGGTGATGCTTACAAAAGAAAAAAAAACTTCAAAGATCATGCAAGAAAGCACAATTTTTCTCGTAGGCATTTGAGCACAGAATAAAATACGACCAGAGAAATACAACCATGTAAATCCTAAGAATATAGCAAATCCAAAACAAGGATCATATGGCAAAACAGATGGTTATGGCAAAAATAAACATTATGTTTCAAATTAAGATTTTCAATAATATCATTTCATTTAAGCACATGCCACATAGTGTTCAATAGATATCTAAGTATATGAATAGGTGAGCACAAATAGGATAGAAAGGTTATTTCAAGAGCTCTCCCTATGAAATTGAATGCACACTTAGACACAAGGAGCTGCTTATACCAAGCAAGGATTATTTTCATTAAGATTATCAAGTGGTATAGGTAATCATTTTAATTTTCTTAAATCAAGTATACTGGATAAAGGATTCATTTATTTAATAGTGCAACCAGTATAATTATCCCTATGGATCACACATGCATCGAAAAAGAGATGTTAAGGCATACTCTAGAGTTCATAAACCTGATAACAGTCCATATCTATTCATAGAGCTTTAAGAGTTGTATATAATGTTCCAGGTTTTCAAAAGAGCCTCAATATTCAAAAAGTAAGGCATGATGCGTATGAGTCTTTTATGCTCTTTTCTTAGGGATGGAGCTCAACTCCCCTTAAGTATATGATGATTATGTAAGGATGAAGTTTAATTATCTATTTGAGTTTTCACTCATCCTTTTGAAAATAATTTAATATTCATTTTATCATAATTATCTTTGTACATGGTTTTAGTTGGGAAAATTTTAATAAAATTGTGACATCAAGCTATCTATAAATTGGACATTTTCCCATAAAATCTGTACCTGATAAGTGGTTGTTTTCAACAAAATATACATATGAATCATGCAACAACCGAAAATCAACTACCCACATTTAGTCCACATCACTACCTCAGCCATGCAGGAGGCATTCTAGATTACGCATGCAATCAGGTAGCAATCAACAATTCATAAAATATAATCTATCCATCAAAGAATATAAATAGTAGAGAACAGAGGATAGTTTTGAGTTCAGTGCAGTATTGTTATTCATTAAGGCATATGGGCATAAATTTTATGAAATAATGAGAGCATTCAATTTGTATAGACATGAAAGTGTAATACTCCCCCTGAATTATGTGCTAATCCATTTAATGCCTTTTCATAATTTTCTAATTCCATTAGCCAAGATTTTTAAGATTTTCGATGGTTTAAGCTTGGCGACAAATGCTTTAGGCTCATCGAACCAAAAAGTCACAATGAATATTCATTAAGGTGATAAGCCTATGTCTGCCTCCTTTCTTATGAATCTCAATACGTGTGAGAGACTCAAGTTCAAATGGCTTTTCTTTCTTAACATTCATGCATAGGTTTCTCAGTTATTACATTTTCATATATGTTGAAACCTATGGCCATCATATAAGCCATTTCACTTAACTAAAAAGATACAAAGCTCTAAGGATTTGACTTGAAGGATTAAAAGCTTGTGAAGCGAATTTGGATAAATACTCTTATCAATTTAAATTTTTGTTAGGTTCAGAAGAGTATTCAGTATGAATGGACAAGGCATGCTTAATTTAATATATTTATATTTAAGTATGGGTTAAGCATTTTGAATTATATACCAGTCGTAGTAGCCTTGTGCATTTGGAAGTGGATGTGTATACTAAGCTTCTACATTTTAAACCTAAGCCACTTCCCAAGCCTAATGTCATTACTAACCCCTAAATCTAGTCTTAGGGTCAAAGGAAGAATTAACTAATTAATTTAAATCCATTTTTCCTTAGGTCCTAAGGGGTTTTCTTTCATGACAACGCACTTCATTTCTTTATCCTTGCCTCTAACACCTCTACTAAACAAGTGTATTTAATGTGCCCTTTCTTTACAATGTATAAGCAAATTTTATATGCACATGAACGATTATACTTATTTTTTCTACTTCTACTTGATAAGGCATGGCAATGAGATTTATAATATGAACCCTTTTTTAGCGATTTACTTCTTTTAGCTCCTAAGGGTTGATTTCGGTTATCTCTTTCATTTGTGGGTTTGAAAATCATTTCAGAATAGTCTTCAATTTTTCTCTTCAAGCAAATGATTTTCAAGACCTTCTTAATCTTTTTCTTCTCAAGGATAGCATGATGTTCCTTTAATTCTTTTAATTGTTTAGCTATCCCCTTATTCTCATTTTTCAAAAGTGTTTTCTGTTTATTCATCCTAACTAGAAGCTTATGCATTTTCGATAAAGCATTTTCTAGTTTTTCATTCAAAAACATGCTTCCATCAATAAATTCATTATGTGATTCAATAAAAAATTTAACACAATAATTATCAACATCACATGAGCTATCAAATGATTCATCACAAGATATGTCACAATATTTTTTATCAGAAACATTGTATGCAACATTAGCAGTATAATCATAATTTTCGAAAGATGATTGAATGCATAATTTATTCATGTATTCTATATGAGAATCATCAAGTGCATCTATAATAGGATTATCACAATATTCAATATATGATTCAGCACATGAAGCAACATAGCATTCAATACACGAATTATCAATCAAGTTAGTGAGAATCATATACCTGCTATTCTATGAGTGCAGTAACCCGTGATTTACCACTTCCAGATCATTTGAGCTTGACACTATCGAAGTGGTGGTCTCCTTCTCCTGAGACTCTCCGTATTTCTTTTCAAGCTCTTTCCATATATCTTTTGCACTTTTACTTGCCATAATCTCATGAAAAATATTAATCTCTAAAGCACAGTATAATAAATCCATGGCATATGAATTCACATGCACTAAAGTAGTATCATTTTCATTCCATTGGGTGTAGTTTATGCCACAAAACAATGGAGGGCTAGTAGGTAAATGTCCCTCGCCAAATGTGGATACACCAAATTGAACCATTGCCATCTTTTGCGAAAATGTTTAAGTCTAGTGCAATGAGGTTCTGATACCAATTGTTGGAATTGGTGTATTCCCAAGAGGGGGTGAATTGGAAATTTAAAACTTTTTCTTAGGTTTAACCAGATATCAATAATACACAACCAAGGGTCTTTCTAATCATATACCAATTGTGCAAATAATGATATGCAAAAATTAAATCATGCGCAGCATTCACAATATATTAAATATAACATACATGTGTAGAAATACAAAGTGCTGGAAATTAAAGTAGACACACGATATGTTATCGGCGTTCATCCAATACTGCCTACATCCCTGCCTCAAGCTCACAAGCAAGAGGATTCCACTATGGCCTGCTTAATGGGTTGAGCAGCACCTAATACATAACCTTATAGGATGGTGCAACTAGCTTTCCTAACCGGGTCAAAGCCAATCTGGGACTATTCACAGGGCTAGTCTCCCTCTTCCGACCACACATTGGGAATACAACAGATATTCAAATAATTTTTGTGTACAAAAAAATGCTTCTTATACTAAGTAGATATGTACCACTATGCACAATCAATTAATGCACTCACATATGATGAGAATATAAGCTCAGTGTGAGTATGGTGTTTTTCTCAATATAATCTTTGAGTAAAAAGAATGTGTATGATGAGTGCTCAAAGATTTTCTGCCCAAACAAGAATTTTCTCCAAAAATATTTTTCTCAATAAGGTGCTGGAGAATCTAGGGTTAATGGCTCAAAAATATTTTCGCAAGCACGGACAAATGATCCTTTGAATCTTGCAATGGATGTGCAAGATTCACAAGCAAATAATATTAACTCCCAAGAATATTTATCAAATTAAGTATATGGGAGAAAACTATGGATTTACTCTTAAAAGATATGATTTGAAAAATGAATGCAAAAGGAGAGTAAAACAATATGATCTGAAAAAAAGAAATGCTCAAGATAAATATAATGCTCTCTTGAAAATAGATTTTTCAAAGTAAAAATAAAGAAAGGATAAAAAAATAAGTATAAAAATTCGAGAGAATTTTTCTTAATGATTTTTTCGGATCAAGTGCTAATCAAACCAAATGAGGCAGTATTTATAGATACTCTAAAAAATATAATCGTTCAGGACTCATTCGGTGTTTATGTAAAAGTTTTAGTATGGTTAATTAAAAATAAAGTCGGTTTTATCTCGGTAAAAATTTAAAACCCAAGAGTTTTCGGTCAACCACATTTTAAGTTCGGTCGGTCGTATTTGTAAGTTTGGTCGACCAAAGGACTTTTGAACAGCAGAATATGGTCGACCACATTCTAACTATTTTAGACACTCTGAGGTTCGGTCGACCAGGATATGTTCAGTTGACCAAATTTAGAGGTTCGATCGACCAGGCCATTTTTCAACTAGAAGTTCGGTCAACCAGGGCATTGGGAATCAGCCACATGCCAATTCGGTCAACCAAACAGTTTAAGTTCATTTTAAAAATGGTCGACCGAATAGTCAACCTGCTGACCCTTGGAGGTTCAGTCGATCAAAGTCTATGTAGGTTCAGGTTTGGTCGACCGAGCATATTAAAATTATGCATTTAGGTCCATATTTTTATTTAAAGTCACCCCTATTCACATAATTATAACTTCTAAGTTATAGGGGACTTTTCATGTGGTATTTTGGGACCTAAAGTCAATCTATGGTTTTTCAGCATTAAATCCAAAAAATTCGATGTCGGTCGATTGAAGGTGATCCCAACGGTCCTGTGGTTCCCTATGGTCAAACTATGGTCATTAAGAGCTTACATCCACATCATGCATGTCATGCAATTATTATAGACCAAAATAGGAAACTAAATGTTTTTACAAGATAAAATATATATCTTCTTTCTTGCTTTTCTGATCCATGGAATACGCCATGTGTGTGATACGAGCTTTCTGTGCTTCATGGCTTCCAAGTCATTTTAATATTATGTGTGCTGAATTTTAAACCTATTCACATACTAAGTACACACATAAAACACTAGTGGTTTGTCAGCATCAAAATAGATATCGAACTCAAAAATTCAACATTCTTTTTCTTCTTCTTTTCTTTCTTAAGTTGTGGGCAGTCAGACTTAATGTGTCCGACCTTTTTACAATGATAGCAAGTAGGAGGATCATTTTTATTTTTATTTTCTTTATTACTTGTTTCACCTTTTTCAGTTTTTGTACCTCTGATTTCTAGTGAACTTCTTGTTTCTTTTAAAGAATTTTTTAAGTCCTTTAGTGATAAATGCTAGTTCTTCATCATCTAATTGGCTCACTTCATCATCTTCTTCACTTGAGCTTTCCCTAGATGCTTTAAGAGCTATAGATTTCTTATCTTTGTTTTCAGTGTTCCTTTCTTTCATAGCCATTTCATAAGTGAGAATTGATCCTATAAGTTCATCTAGTGAGGTGGTCTTGAGATTCTACCTTCTGTTATGGCTGTGGCTTTTGGTTTCGAAATGGGTGGAAGTCCTCTAAGGATTTTTTGTATCATCTCATAAGTGGAATAAGTTTTCCCTGAGCATTTAATGAGTTTATGATATATGTAAACCTAGTGTACATGTTTGTGATGGATTCATCAGGATTCATCCTAAAGGCTTCATATTCACTAGTCAACATATCGATTCTACTGTCTCTAACATCTGTGGTACCTTCATAGGTTACTTCAATTTTATCCCAAATCTCCTTTGGTTTTTTACAAGCCATAACTCTATTGAATTCATTGATGTCAAGTGCACAATATAGGGCATTTATAGCACTAGAGTTGACTTGCAGCATTTTATGATCCATCTCGGTCATCTCTTTTTCTTCCTTAGGAACCTATTTTCCGTCTACTAGTTTGGTAGGAATTAAGTCACCATTTGTGACAACCTTCCAAACTTTCCAATCCATTGTTTGAAGATAAATCCTCATTTGTTGTTTCCAAAAGGTGTAATTAAGTCCACAAAAGATAGGTGGTCTAGTTGAGGATTGACCCTCTCCAAAGGGAGCTACTCCTAGATATGCCATGTAGATCTTTATATAGCTAATTTTTAATATTTCTTATTACACGTCTTTGATACCAATTGAAAGTCAAGGTGTAGTCCCAAGAGGGGGGTGAATTAGGTTATCAAAATTTTCTTTTAATTCTTTTTAAGAATTCTTTAACCTTTAGCAACACTCAACAAGAACTTAGATTGTTTAATTAATCCACAATCACACTTAATCTCAACACAAGTATACAATAGCCAAACAATCCAATCAAACACAATATACTCAATCAAGATATAAGATGTAGCACTTTTCAGCTTTAGCAAAAACTCAAGGTAGAGTTCGTCTGTAGCTCTGTGAATGTGTGTTTGTTTCAAGCCCTATAATGAATGAAATTTGCTTGTCCTCTCTCAACTAAGATTTCTGCAAACGATTAAACAATGTACTCCCTTTTGGGTTTCAGAAAAAGTTTAATCAAACGTACTTTCCTAAGTTAAGAGTCTTCTTAATCTCGATTTTTGATTTTCAGCAACCTGCACTTTGCATACACAACACACAATATATATATGTTGGCCTTACAAGGCTTAAAATCTTGTTATCTTATTTTGATGCTAACAAACAAGTGAAATTTAATGTAATTGTGTGAGTAATGATATTTCAGGATTCATATATGTGAAAGTAAGGTCAAAGTGCCCACAAGGATCAAATATGATGGAAGCAAGGTCAAAGTGCTCACAAGGATCAAATGAAGCTTAAATGAGCCAAGACATGAATTACTTGTTGAAGAACATGAGGACATGAATAAGTTGTTGAAAGCCAAGGCATATTAAAGTCAAAAGATTCAAAGAAAGGCAAAGTAAGAAAGCTTGAAGAATATGGAAGTTTGAAGAAAAGATGGATTCAATCAAAGGACAAAGCATGAAGACTCAAGAACTTAGAATGTTAATATTTTAGAAGTCTCATGTAAGTGCTTTAATGTTTAAAATATCATTTGAAATATTTTGAAGCTCTTAGGTTAACTTCTTAGACCTAGATACTTTTTAAAATACCTGAATAATATTTTTATATGGTCAAAAATTATTTTAAAAAGGTTAAAATCATTTTTGGAATAAAGAGCACCAAAAAGAGTTTTTTCCCAAATGCTGTCAGTTTTTATACAGCCACATTGAGGTGAATTTTTCTCTATCAAAAACTCATTATTTTAAATAGTGATAAACAAAAAATTTGTAGTATTTTCTCTTAGCTTTCGTTTAACACCAAGATCACCTAATTTGGAGTTATATAGAAAAAGTTATGGCTAAAACACTGAAACGAGGTCACTGCTGTCAGACATTTAAAAATTGTTCAACGGGCAAATTTTTAAAATTCGAATGTTTTAAATTATAGCCGTTTGAACCTTAAATATTCTAATAAATAGGGAAATTATTTAAGGAAACTTTTGCAAGTTCGAAATCCTATAAATACATGGTTTTGCAAAACAAATAAAAAAAAAACTAAGAATTGAAAAATCTGTTTTGAGAAGCTGAAAGTATTCTTGTTCTTCCTAAGTTCTCTTGCTCACTCATTGGAAAATTCTTTTGCTGAGAACTTTGAAGTGTTGATCCTTCTTCCTTTGAATTCCTACTGCTAATCCTCTTCTAAGAAGGATACTGGTGAATTCTACACTTGAGCTTCATTCTATTTCCTATTGATATTTTACATTTAAGTATATAGTGCTGAAATTGTACTAACTTGCTCTTTGAGAGAGTATACTTGTACGTAGATTTTATCTTATGTTTCTTGTAGTTCATTGACGTTCCAAGGTGTTTGGATCGTTGGCTAAGCAAGGGGATATTGCTTTGAGAGGCAGACTCTAGCCTATGTAAGGAGTGACCGAACGAGGGAATATCGTTTGGAGAAGGCAGGCTCTAGCCTTAACCAAGGAGTGTTGTAATCGGTTTTGTTCCACCCGTCAACGGAACAGGTTTAGTGAATCCTTTGGTGGTTTGCCAAAGGCGAGGACGTAGGCTGGGTATAAGCCGAACCTCGTAAAAATCTCCGTCTCACTCTCTTTTTCCCTATTCTTTATTTTCAGTTCATATACAACTGCGTGGATGATTTAAATATCTAAATTATACATACTATGCATATTTGGAAATCAAGTAAACTTAAAATTCAATTTTGATTTGGGTTGCGGAAACCGAAAGGGAGTACGTTGGTTACACCATATCTTGCGAAAACCATACGGGAGTACGTTATTTGGTTAACACCCCAAAGATAAATTTACCAAGAGTTTATTTGAATTCTAAATATTTGGAAAGAGTGATTGGATTTATTTATACAGGGCTTTACTTCAGTAAGCATAAATTATAATTCATAATCATAGGGCTTATATAAACAAATAAACTATCTCAAGATCTTATATTACCAAATTGCTGAATACTTTATATCTTGGTTTGGTTGTTTGTTGTTTAACTTGTACTTGGCAAATAAATTGATTGTTTGCTTTGAAGATTGTGTTTAATTGATTGGATAAAAGAACTAAGTTCTTGATTGATTAAGGAATTAAAAAATAAGTCAAGAATTGGTTAAAATAAATAAAAGAAGTTTAAGGAATTAAAAGAAACTTTTAGAATCCAATTCACCCCCCCCCTCTTGGGAAGCTATTCCTAATTTCAATATATATATATATATATATATATATATATATATGCTGAAAGTAAAGAGAAGGGTAAGAGATCGATCGAGATTTACGAGGTTCGTCTTATCCCCAGCCTACATCCTTGCCTTAGGCCAATACCACCTAAGGTTTCCACTATAGCACTCCTTTCTAGGCGGAGCAAACCTTTACAAATCCATCCTTAAGGGTAGAGCCCCCTCTCCAAGCGATACCCCATGCTTGGTCCAACAATCCAAACAATCCTTGAATCGTCAACAACTACAAGAAAGATAATAGACAATCTCGTGTACAATGACACCCTCAAAAGAGCAGATTAGTACAATTGAAAGCACTATATACATCAATATAAAATATCAAAGGAAATAGAATTGAAGCTCAAGAGTGATTTCCCCAAATTTCTTCTCTAAATGAGAATCAAAGATTCAGAAGTTTAGAACTCAGAGAAGGATGATTCAGTACTTTAGAATTCTTTAGCAATTCAGATTTGCAAGAGTAAGCAAAAGAGATCTTTGAGAGGGCAAAAGAGCTTTCAGCTTTTGAGCAAATTTTTAATTACTTGCTATGGTTTGATTTGATAAAATATGTATTTATAGGCTCATAAAGATATTTTGTGCTGCCTAATATTACTTGGAATATTTCCCAAGTTTTTATGAAATTTGGGGCACAAGAAACTTAAGTTTGAAATTTAAACATTTAAAAATTATAGCCTTTAACAATGTTCAGTTGACTGAAGCATCAGGTTCAGTCTTCTGAAGTTCTTTAAAATACTGAAAATATAACTAAAAGTAGGGTCAATCAACAGGGGTAACACAGTTCAGTTGTCTAAGGCTATACTGCCTCTTCAGGAATTCATTAGGAAATTCTTCAGTAGACTGAACCTAATCTTCAGTCATCTGAGGAAATCATAAGTTTTCTGAGATTAAACTTCAATCGTCAGGGCAGTTAAAAATCTGGTTTTTTAGTTTAGTTTTCAAAAACCCTTTGCTTTCTTGCTTTGAATACTCATAAAACTTTTTTTGGGGTTTTTAAAATAAAGTTTCTAAGGCCATAATAACCCCTAAAGAGCTTCAAAATATTTCCATATGATATTTCAATGTGAAGTACTTACATCGTTTGTCCTAAAGCCTTAAACATTCTAATTTTCAAGTCTTCCATGGTATCTTGCTTTGAATCCCCTTTTAACTTGAACTTGAGTCGGCTTTACATACTTTACTCTTTTTGGTGTTGCTTGAGCTTCCTTTGGATCACGTTACATATGAATGTGACTTTTTAGTCCTTAGTGATCTTGAACTTTTATTGTTATTCTTTCTTTTGAACTTTGTCTTTAAGTATTCCTGAAACATCATCACTTTAACAACATATGTTAAATCAATCTTCATTTGTTATCACCAAAACGAGAATTGAAAGCCAAGTTAGGCCAACACCAATAGCCATTTGTATGCCTTATCGAGCAAAAATAAGATTTGTAAGCATAACATTTCACGCATACACAAAACTTGTCTATCTTTTAAAATGATGTGGTACATTCAGTTCATTTGTCCATCTAGAAGTGTCAAGAGTTTAGATAAGAAAATGATGTGGGTAATTCTGAAGGTGAATCTCTTAGGACCTAAGTAAAAATGGACTCCAATAGGAATTACATAATTAATTTAAATCCTTCCTTAGTTCCTAGGTGCAGGGAATGTGATGACTAAAGGTCTAAGGAGTGGTATGTGCTTAAAATATCAAAACTTGTATATGCCTTCACTATACACTATTTGCATACTAAGAACTTCAGAAGAATCTTACCAATACGAAAATTCAAGAAATTTATCCAATTTGAACCTAACGCATATACATTATAATGGTTGGGTAAAATATGAAATATTGGTTGAAGTATGTCATAGTAAAATCCACTTCCAAATGGACAAGGCATGTTGGTCTGGTAAATAATTCTAAATGCTTAACTCATGCTTAAAGATAAAACATCTTAAGTTAAGCAATTGTTGTCCATTACACAGAGATGAGCTTTAGGGAACCATCCTATTCTATATATCTTTAACCCTAATTTCATTAATCAAAATCCGGTCATCACTCTAGGTATAAGCACCAATGATAATAAATTTCATATCTACTAGTGCTAATTAACAAGACATTCCTCATAATAAAAATTAGAGGCAACCACTAAAGGGATTCTAGTTTCACAAATAAATCAAAATATTCTCTTTGATCTTAAACATAAAAGTCCTCTAATCTTGGCTCACCATCTCCTCCATAGGAATTCCTTGCCAAACCACAATCACATCTAGTAAAGTTCCATCCATCCATCGGCTCGTATCCTGACATAAATCATGATCATATCCAAAGGGTTCTTGTCATTCTCCAAAGAGCATTGTTCAAGAATATTCATATTCTCCTTTATGCTCTTTGCTCTTTGCTCAAGCCTGGACATGATCACTAGCACAAAATTATTTTGAAAAATGTCCTACTTCACCAGAATACTCCTTTGAACATAATAAAAAATTTAATCTTTATGAGTATTCATCCTATACTTCTTTCACAAGCTCTCAAACCTCAAGACAAATCCTTTAGAGCTTCATATCTTAAGTGAAGTTGAATGGCTAAATTAGCTGCACTAGGTTTCAAATTTAAAGAAAATTCATATTGCAAAAGAAACCTGCGCACGAGCAGTTATATCTGAAAGCCATTTAAACTTGGGCCGCTATCACATATTGAAATTCATAAGATAAGAGGCATCCTAGGCTTATGACCCTGAAGAAGTATTGATTGTGACTTTTTGGTCCTCTGAGCTGAACTCACTTGGCCAAGAATCTAAAGATTGAAAAGAAAATAAAAGGCATCACATGAGTTGAGTGCATAGCTAAGGGGGAGCATCCTTCTTTCATGGTTATACAAACTAAGATGCTCTCACAATTTTTTCCTACACCTATATGCCTTAATGAGTACAACATTGCAGACCACTATCCATAATGCACTAAATGTTTAAATTTTTTTATGGACAGTTTGTTTGTTTAGTTTTAACTGCCTTTAAGCTATACTGAATATCCTGTGTTGATTGAACTACTAGAATGCATGCTTGTTTTGAAAGCCTCCTGCATGCCGGATGCAGTGAAATGATTTGCATGCTAGTTGTGGATTTTAGGTTGTTGCTTGCTTACATTGTATTGTCTATTGAGAACAACTAGGATTTAGGTATAGGTTTTATGGGAAAGTGTCCAATTTACAGACGGCATGTTGCCAAAATTTCAAAAAAATAAATCCCAAAATAAAATCGTGTACGAAGATGATTATGATAAAATTAATGATAAAATATTTTTGAAAGGATGAGTGAGGACTAAAATTATTAAACTCCATTCTTACATAATTATCAAATTTTTAGAAAAGCTCAGCACCATCCCTAGAGAAAAGGACCATAAAGGACTCACTTGCATCATATGCATTTATCTTTTTGAATATTAAGGCTCTTCTGAGCACCCTAAACATCATATCTAGTGGCTATAGTTCCATAATCTGATATGGATTGTTCTTGATCATGTGCAATTCAGTATGCCTTAATATTTACATTCCTGATGCATTTGTGGCCTACAAAGACGACTATACTTACTCGTGATAAACAGATAAACATTCAGTATAGTTGGTCTAAGGAAATTCAAAATGATAGCTTATACAACTTGGCATACTTAATGGAATTAATCTTTCTCAAGTATAAGCAGTTCCATGTATCTAAGCTAGCTTTCTAATTGAAAGGGGGAGCTTCTTTCTTAAAATTCTACCTATTCAGGCACACCCAAAATTTTAGCTTAGACCTGTATTGAGTTTATTAAGATATGACAGAGTGCATAAACTGAGGGAAAGCAACTTAAATTAGAATACTACGGCTCCGAAAAATTAAGTTTTCTCACATCTATACTCATACACTTCACATTCTGAGAGAATTGCAACTACTCCATAATGAACTGCATGTTTATATTACATTTTATGGATATTGAAAATATTAACAATCACAGTATAAACTGCCTTGAACTATAATACTGAATTGTTTGCTTTGCATGCTTGGGGTTGTTGCTCATTTGATTTAAATAATGCGCAAATAATGTGAATCTATCAGGTCCTTGATTTTTTTTTTCTTTGGGAAATGCTCTATTTTCAAATGGCATGCTACCAAAATTTCTAAAATTTTTCCCAAAATTAAATCATTCACCTGAATAGCTATGCCTTGTGTTCACTTTTCTACATTAGCCCCTTCTTGCTGATGTCAAAAGGGGGGAGAAAGATCTTCAACATTAGCAAAGTTAACTACATGGTATTTGTGCTCTATTTGACAATCCCAAAATTGAATGCATAAATTCTGAATTCTTATCTTCACTCGTTATATGCTTAAACTCCAATGTCAAATTTGAATATTACGTGTATCCTCAGGGGGGGAGCCTATTTGGCTTTTCCCACTTTTGCTTATTGTATTTGTCATCATCAAAGAGGGGGAGAATGTTGACTCTATGAGTCCTTCCCGTTTTGATTATGACAAATGAAATGGTTCTTACTTGTACACCAAGCTCTTGAAACAAGAACATCCTTTGCATGCACTGAGGGTAGGAACACAAGGACGCCATAAGGAACACAAAGATCACATCACATATGGCATTTGAAGAGCAGATAGATTGAGAAACAAAAAGAATGAAGAGCATTTTATTATTGTATTTGCATTTATTCTTTTGGGTCTATAATATTAATCATGGTCTGTAATAATTAATGCATTGCATGCATGATAGGACAGATAAGCTCAATGACCATAGTTTGACCATAAGGAATCACAAGACCGTTGGGGGTTGACCGACATTGGACTTTTTGGACTTAATGCTCAAAGCCATAGATTGATGACTTTAGGTCCCTAAAACATCACATGAAAAGTACCCTATAACTTAGAAGTTATAATTATATGAATAGGGGTGACTTCAATCGAAAATCAAGACTTAAATGCACACTTTAAGTGTCTTCAGTCGACCAAACCCGAACCTACATAGAAGCTTCGGTTGACCAAAACTAACAGAGTCAACTTGTTGCCTATTCGGTTGACTATTTTGAAATGAACTTGCACTGCACGGTTGACCGAACTGACACGTAGGTGATTCCCAACAACCTAGTCGACCAAACCACTAGTTAAATTTTGACTTGGTCGATCGAATCTCAGAATTTGGTCAACCAAACATGCCCTGGTCGACCGAACCTCAGAGGGCTCAAAATCACCTGAATACGGTCGACCAAAACCTCAGTTCAAAAATGCCATGGTCGACCTAACCTAAAATATGGTTGACCAAAAACTCTCGGGTTGCCCAATTTTTACCAAGGTAAAACAGGTTTTATTTTTTATTAACCTCACTTAAATTTTTTCAAAAATACCGAATGAGTCCCGAACGGTTATACTTTTTGGAGTGTTTATATATATACTCCCTTATTTGGTTTGATTAGCATGGAATTAGCAATTTTATTAGGAAAAATTTCCTTTGCAATTTTGAAAGCATTTTCTTCACACATAAGCCATATACTCTTCCCCTACTCATCCTATTGCAAAATATTTTTGAGTGAGAGTATTCTAAGTTATCCTACAAGTCCTACTATTGCTCAAACTCTCATACGCACAAATTGCTTGTTGACTTTTTTTATTGAGGGTTAAGCCCAAAAGCTTTCCCCCTTAAGTTAATCAATATTCATTTTGTGGGGAAAACTTTTTATTAGCTTGTGAGTCCTTGCGTTGTTTATTGCAAGACTCTTAAGCTTGTCTTGTGTTTTGTAAAAAACTTTTTGACAAGCTTGATTTGAAAAATATTTCTTGTGCTTAAACTTTGAGAAAATCATTTTGAGATATTTTGGTTATATCTTTGGAAATCTTTGAAACCCTATTTGTGGTTGATATACATATATATATTGTTTCAAAGATAGATTGATAATACGCTCTCAAACTTGATTGATTATTGACATTACCTAGAGTGTTATTTGACATATTTGCACTGAGCTTATAGTTCTTATCTTTTGGTAGTGCATTGATTGTTGCTTGTGTGTACTGGTACAAATCTGCTTGTTGGAGAAGCACTCATTTTGTACACACTTTGTATGTTAAATTGGTTGTATTCCAAACGTGGTCTGAGGGGACGTTAATCCAGCCCAGAAGGATTGGTTGTAAAGGTTGAGGTCAGCCCTGCTTTAATTTGACCTGATTGTAATCAATGCCACTCCACCCGTTGAGTGAGCAATAGTGGTAATCCTCAGGCTTGCGAGTTAAGGCGGGGACGTTGGCAATATTGGCCGAACCCCAATAACATATCTTGTGTCAACTTTAAATTTACGTAGTTGAACATTGTTATTTTAATTACTATAAATGTTTCTGAAATACTAAGATTGCTTCAATTGCTTTACGTTTATGCTCAATTTGATTTCTGCTGAATTGGTTAATACTTAGAAAGACCCTAGGTTGGGAAATACTGATTGTGATTTGAATTTGACCTAAGAAAGTTTTAAATTTCCAACTCAACCTCCCCCCCCCCCCCGGGTTTTGGGAATACACCAATTCCAACATTCATATACAAAAAAATTTCTGAAACCAAACACTAAGTTGGGTTGAAATGTTTGACATTACTATTTTTTTCTTAACTTTTTTATTTGTTTTCTCTTGACAATCTTAGTTCAAACGCTGATGTTGGATTATGTTATATATTTTTTGGCATGTTGAATATTGGATGACCATGTTTATTGAAATATATGCTAGATTATGGACTTTGTTATTGGCATCTAAATGCGAATTTTTTTATTTTTTATTTTTTATTTTTTTTTCCTTAGTATCTTTGCATAATATTTCTTTCAGTTTATCATTTTGTTGATATAAAAATGGGGAAAAAATTTAGGAAACTAAGCATGAGCATGGCATAATAAATTTAAAAGCATGATTGATATGATGATTGCTAATGATGACTGATAATAATGATAGTTTCACATGATATTTACACTCATACTACACATGAATGCATAGTTTTTCCTTCAAGAATGAAATTATGAATTTACTGAATATGAAATAATTTTCATTCAGGGGTAGTTATACTTATTAAGTAATGATATCATGATTTTTGTTCATTACTGGAAATTATTGAAAATTTTGATATACAAACTTAGGTATTTTCTTATGCTATTTTTGAGACTTATTGTCTATCTTTTTATGCATAATGAATGTAAAGTTTCTATTTTTTATCTTCACTAGATATATATTTTTGCTTATGGTTGCTCATTGCCTTGATGTTTATATTTTTTGCTTTTTTTAATTGATGTCAAAAGGGAAAGAATTTTTGGGCAAAAATTGAGCATGACACTACTTAAGCATGAATATTGGAAATATTGGTTCACTATGAAATGAAATATATGAGCACGATAATTGATCTTGAATTATGACATGCGCTAATCTTGATATATGAGCATCTTGAATTATGACATGCGCTAATCTTGATATACGAGCATGATATTGAAATTGATCGTGAATTCTGATATGCTTATTGAAAGTGATCTTGATATTGCAAAATTGTTAAGATCATGCTTATTGTAAGGGGGAGCATTTTTAAGGCTTACTCATTTTTTGCTCCTTATTTGTCATCATCAAAAAGGGGGAGATTGTTGGCCTTACAAAGGTTAGAATATTATTTTGATGATAACAAACCAAAGGAACTTAACATGTTTTGCTAAGATAAGTTTCAGGACTTAAAAGCTTTAATAAAGAGATCAAGCTCAAAAGTTCTTATAAAAGATCAAACTTAAGTGGTTAAAGAAGATCACATATCCTTAGAGACATGGCTCATGATAAAGCAAAATTCAATTGAAGGAAGAAGCTCAAGAGAGATACAAAGAATGGAAGCCAATACATGAAGACTTAGCGATTAGAAACTTCAAAATTTTAAGAAGTCTCATGTAAGTACTTCAAACGATTTCAATATGGATGCATGAATCTCTTAAGTTAATTACTTGGACCTAGATACCTTTTAAAATACTTGGAAAATACTTTTATAAGGACAAAAGTTATTTCAAAAAAGGTTAAAATTATTTTTGGAATAAAAAACACCAAAACATGATTCTCCAAATTCCTTTCTTTTTTCAAAATCTACATTGATGTGCAATTTTCTCTATCAATGGTTTCTTATCATAGAAAGTGTTCAACATTAAAGTTGTGGTATTTTATCTTAGCTTTCTAGTGATACCATGAACGTCCAATTTGGAGTCGTATAGAGAAAGGTATACCCAAAATACTGAAAGGTGGTCGAAGTTGATAGCACATCAGGCGACTGTTCAGTTGATTGATTAGTAGACAGAATAAGTACAGTCGACTAACCCTGTGAGTACAGGTGATTGGACCTAAACTGAATTCAAAAATATGCTGATTTAAAAGGCATGGGTGATTGACCTTTGGGTATAGGCAATTGACCTTCGTAAATTTAAATTTAAAATAACATAGGAAGGTTTCCAAAAGTGTTTGTTTGGCCCCCAAACTTTATGAAACCTTGGGAAACACTCCAAGCAACTTGGGCAACATGAAATAGAAGTTGTTGACTCTATGAGTCCAATCCGATTTTGATAATAACAAATCACTTGGTATTTGATCTATGCATTGAGATTATGAACAGGAACTATATTAAGCATGCATGAAAGGATAACAAGTCATGGAAGCCATAAAAAATAAAGTATACACAACTTGGCAGATCCATGAAACACAAAGAGTACAAGAATGAAGATGCAAGCACTAAGTTCAAGAGCATCGTGAGAATGGGTACTTAGAACTTATGTATTTACATTTTCATATGATTTAATTTGAGGCTCAACATATACCCTAGAATGACTTTAGGACTCATGCATTTCATGAACATTAGGGGACATTCATGGACTTAGAAATATTTTTAAAACCCTGAAAAATATTTTTACAAAAGAGCTAAGAAAGAGAGCAAAGCAAATTTTAGACTAAAAACAGAAAATTCAGAAAATAGGAACTTCAGTAGCCTGAAGTTAACCTCAGTCGCTTGAAGAATTTCTTCAGGAGACCGAAAATTAAGTTCAGTAGCCTGAAGAATTAATGGTGAAACACAGAATCTAGCCGAGGAACTTTGGTCGCCTGAACTTGGCACTTCAGGTGCCTAAACTCATCACTTCAAGAGTCTGAACCCTACTTCAGTCGCCTGACCCTGTATCCAGGTTGATTTTTTGAAGCACTAAGGAACTTCGGTCACCTAGGCACTCGACCTCAGTCACCTGAACTTGCCGAAAAACTTAAAAACTTAATTTTTATTAAGAGAACTCGCGAGATATCTTTTAATCCAACAGTCAAGATTGATTCTAAGGGTAAGACACCTATATATTGAACTTCTAAACCCTAATGTAAAAGCTAACACAAACGATAAGAGAAGAGAACATCTTGTTGAAAAAAGAATTGAGAAACTTGAACGTCTTGATATACGATTGTCTGCACTCCAAATTACAATCATCAAGCTTGGGCAAATCACCTCAGAAAATCAAAGGGAATCTATTTACACATCTTGATTTCAACTTGGTATTGAGGTTTGGTAAATCCATTTAGTGTTTTTCAAGAGTTTCTCATATCATCATCTTTTATTGAATATCATTAGAGAGCTTGATCTTGAGTGTTCCTAACCATATAGAGATTGTTTTTTTGACAAGTTTGTTACTTTATAAATTTTTTTTTTTTTTTTTTTTTTTTTTTTGCCATTGATATATATTTTTCAAAGAACTTCTCATTTCAAAACTATTGTTGAAATAGGCTAAGTTATAGATAGTGAGTATACTTTATATATAGATTATTTAGATAATCTCACTACTTGATAAAGGGTTTCATCATTGGTTAAATAGATTTGATTTAAGTGTGTGTTTTGTTAAAGGATCTATATTTTAGATATTAAAACACTTGATTAAATATCCTTGGTGTTCATAAATATATATTTTATTTAGGGATATTTTCTAAAAGATATTACATTGTTTTTTTTATCGTCGGAATACATATCGTATATATATTTGCATATTACAAAGATCGTGGTGTAATTAAATAGTTGAAAGAAAGATTTTTGATTTAGATCTTTACAATATTCAAGAAAATTTTTTTTAACAAGATCATATTTGATATTCGTGCATCTTGTCTTTGAGGTTGTTACTCATAAAAATATTTTGGAGGATTTGATAAAAGAGAATTTGCGTGTTGAAGCATGTCATTTATAAATGATTGTATCGTTTCATACATTTTAAGCTTCAAGTTTCATCATATGATTATATATTAGGAATTTGAATTGTACTCACTAACTTTGTTGGAAGCAACTTTGAGTGTTTTACAGATTTCATTGTATTCATGGTTCGGGTTATGAACAGGGTTTGAGGAGAGAGTTGTATCTCTTGTAAGCAGCGGAATAAGAGGAAGTTGTACCTCTTGTAAGCAGTGGATTGTAAAGGAAGCTCTGTCCCAATTTAAGGAGCAAGGATTATAGTGGAATCCTTGAGTGGGTTAATCAAGGTGAGGACGTAGGCCGGGTTGGCTAAACCTCGTAAAAATTGTGTTTGCATTCGCTCTTCCCTTATCTCTTTACTTTCCGCACTACATTTCATTACTTACATTGCATGTATGTTTCTTGGATAATTTCACACAAACTTGATAAGTAATTGGTTACATTTAGTCATAGGGACTAAGTGGTGAATAAGATTTCAAAGAATTTTTAAAATACCCAATTCACCCCCTCCCCCCCTTTTGGGATTACACCTAAATCAACAGAAGCTTTTTCATCTATAAATACATTGGAAAACCTTAAGATTTTACACACCAATACCAACAACAATCAGCAAATCAGTTTATACTCTTACATTCAAAAGTTCTATTATTGAAAAACTTTTTCTGAAGTTTTGTTGTGTTCTTGCTGATACTACTCACGGTTCTTGTGCTCTAACTGAAATTTTCAATCCAAGAAAGAATCCTGATGATAAATTACTTGAGCTTCATCTTTCTATATTGATATTTGATTGAAGTATATTGTGATATTCAAATTGTACTAATCAGCTCTTTTGAGAGTGTCATTGTACACAAAATTTTCTCTTGTTGTTTTTTATGATTCAGGGTTGATTGAATCATTGGCTAACTGATCGTGGGGTATCGCTTGGAGAAGAGGGCTTCATCCTACTTGAAGGAGTGTGTAAACAGTTTGCTCCACCCGGTTAAGGGAGCAATATAGTGAAATCTTTGAGTGGTTTACCTAAGGTGAGGATGTACACGGGTATAGCCGAACCTCATAAAATCTTGGTGTCTTTCTCTTCCCTAAATCTCTTTAATTTTCTGCATATATAAATTGTGTGGATGCTTACTTAATTGCTGGAAATTAATTTGTTATTGGGAATTGCAAAATCCTTAAAGGGAGTACGTTGATTGATATATCAAAGTTTGCGGAAACCTTAAAGGAAGTATGTTGGTTGATAAATATCAAAGCTCATTAACGTATTGATTAGTTACATAATTAAATCCAAGAAACATATTTGATATTAAAAAATGAATTTTGAAAGGCTACTAAATTTCTAAGTTTGATTTTATCAACATACTATATTGTTTGTTGGATTGACATATTCAAAAGCAAAACTAAAATCTGATATTGGTTTCTAAACCATCTTGAATTGATTCTTAAATTTGATCAACTGTGTCTTCCCATCAAAGGTTTGAACTTGAAATTGGAATATCATTGCTTACTAAGTTGATTGGATTGAGTTTTATTTTAAAAGCTGAGATCATTGAAATACACAGCAAATATGAAAATTTTGTAATTATCTTATCTATTCAAGTTGATCAATTGGAATTAATCAAGATTATCATTGTTCAATTGGTTCTGAAAATCTGGTTATTCACTGAGTTGCTGAGTTTAATCTTGTAAAGTAAATTATTCTATTAAAGCAAGTTCGCTAAAATCTTGAGTGACGTTCAAATATATTGGCTTAATAACATCATATTAATTTTTTGGGTTAACTCTTAACTAAAGGAACTCGTAAAACAAAGAGGTTTTAAAGAAAATTTTAAAAACCCAATTCACCACCCCTCTTGGAAATACACCTTACTTTCCAAATAAGAAAGATGAAGATGGTAACATTGTGAGAAACAAGGGAAGACTAGTTGCACAAGGGTATAACCAGCAAGAAGGATTTGACTATGATGAAACTTATGCCCCTGTAACAAAACTTGAAGCCATTAGGATGCTACTAGCCTTCGTCTGCTATAAAGACTTCAAATTGTTTCAAATGGATGTTAAGAGTGCGTTTCTAAATGGATATATCAATGAAGAAGTATATGTCAAACAATCCCCATGATTTGAGAGTTATACACACCCTGAACATGTATTTAAACTCTCAAAAGCCCTTTATAGACTTAAGCAAGCACCAAAAGCATGGTATGAACGTTTGAGTAAGTTTCTCTTGGAAGATGGTTTCACAAGAGTACAATTTGATACTACCCTATTCTTGAAACATAAGAGAAATGTCATGCTTATCATGCAAATTTATGTAAACGATATGATTTTTGGTATTACAAAGTAAAGAGTTTGCTCGGTCAATGCATGAGACTTTTGAAATGAGTAAGATGGGAGAATTGACATTCTTACTTGGCTTGCAAATAAAACAGATGAAAAATGGAATATTAATCAATCAAGATAAATACGTAAAGGACATGCTCAAAAATTTTGGTCTATAAATCAGAAAAACAAAATGAACTCCCTTGATAGTGATGAAAATGGCAAAGAGGTTGACCAGAAATTATATAGAGGAATGATTGGTAGTCTTCTTTATCTAACCTCCAGTAGGCTAGACGTCATGTTCAGCGTATGACTATGCGCTAGGTTCCGATAATGTCCCAAAGAATCAGACCTAAATGCCATCAAGAGAATTTTTACGTATTTGCAGTAACACATGACTTAGGGCTCTTCTACCCTAAAAGTGCTCCCTTTGACCTTACCTGCTACTCAGATGTTGACTATAGAGGATGCAAAATGATAGAAAAAGTACTAGTGGTACATGTCACTTTTTGGGACACTCACTTGTATCATTGTTTTACAAGAAACAAACCTCAGTTGCCCTCTCTACCACCAAAGTTGAGTATATAGCAGCCGGTAGCTACTGCGCTCAAGCTTTATACATAAAGTAGCAACTGGAGGACTTTAAAACTCTAGTAAAAGAAACTCCAATCCATTGTGATAACATCCGTACTATCAATATCTCAAAAAACCCGTTCCTACATTCTAAGACTAAACATATCAAAATCAGACACCGCCTTATTCAAAACCATGTGCAAAAAGGGGACATTGAGTTAGTATACGTTAACATCGAAAATCAATTAGCAGACATTCTTACAAAACCCTTTAATGAGGAAAAATTTAGCAAAATAAGGCATGAGTTGGGTATGTGCACTCCCAAGGATTTAAATTAAATCACCCAAATCATACTTATTCTTAGTTGGCTTTACAAATGAAATTACAAGGCAGCTGCTTTTCTACACTCATCGACAATCCGAAGGCTTTCGTCGACTAGCTATCTACGTACACTCATCGACCAACATATAGTACTTGTTGATGAGTCCTGGAATTTAAATGAAAAATCTTGTGAACATATCGTAATTTTTTCGAAGCCCTAACTTAAGCTCTCTCTCTCTCTCATGACTCTCCTCTTTTGTTCCTTTGAGCTCGAATCCTTCCATCTCTTCGATTTCCAAGCACAAGTCGACATCCATGGCCTCTCGATCGAAAAGGAAGGCTGCTCCTTCAGCACGGCTCTCAGATGTTGCCGAAGCTTCATCTTGAAACACTACCTCAGAATAGGTTCGTAAAGCTTCAGCAGAAGGAAGAGGGAGGTTCGTGTCACAAGAAGCTAAGCTTTGTCACAATGATGACATCTCTAAGCGAAGTATAGTCTTCTGTAAGATCATTCCATTAAAGTTTCTTAAGGACAATTTCTCTACACTATTAGATAAAATTAAGGTTGTAGGATGGGAAATATTGTTTACTTTGGATGAACCAGTTTATGTTGAGTTAGTAAGAGAGTTCTACACTAATTTTGGTGTGGCTTACTCCACAGTTAGAGGCAAAATTATTAGGTTGACTGATCATACTTTCTCTAAGGTTTTATCCTATCAATTTTACCCAGTTCAGAGCCTCCCCAAGGCCATGTGGCCTATGGGGTACGATTGGTTTGACTCTCACGAGGCATTGAAATTAGAGACGGGCAACCCTCATATTCCCGAACTAGAAAAACTAAAATCTAAGGAATTAACGATTGAATTTAGAGTTTTACATCATATGATTACATACAATTTCTCACTGCGACAGAGCGGGCAAGACTAGGTAACGCTAGGAGACATCTTTTGTAGCGCCCCGAACTTGAAAGTGGGCTCCATAGTACCACGTAGGAAAAACATACTGCTCTATACCACACTTGTGACGCCCCCAAAAAATAATCATTACATATATCCATAATTAATACAAAAATGACATCATCATATGATCACCCTAATACCACCTTTGTAACAACCCAAGACCAACTGGAGGTCTTGGGTACATTCATTCTATATCATAATTTTAAACACATATAGTAGAAGCAAAAAGACCATCCCTTTCATACGTACCAGAGTACTACTACCTCACAACCATTACATCTACCATACCCAAAATCCATATTACAACCTAAAAAACCTAAAATATCTATATAAACAAACCAGGGTCCCACCAACACTCACCCTTAGCGAGATCGTCTAAGTCCCACTCTAGAGCTCCTAGGCTTGATTTCCTGTAGGACCTAAAAAGTTGATATATATTTATTGGGGTGAGACACTTCTCAGTAAAATGGAATAGATTATTGTCAGTGTGTGGCTAACATGAGTTTCAGTGAAATTAAGAACAATCATTAATTCACTTTATCTGACAAGTATGGCATTTACAAAATATAATTCACACTTATACAGTTGAAAATACACATTTTCCTTCATATTATAGTTCAATTCAGTAAATAATACCAGTTACATAAATTCACATATATGCATAGAAGAACCACCCTTTTAGACTAACAACATCATCATCATGTATAAACCCCCATGATCAGGTTGTGCAGTCCGAAGACTGGACTTAGCCTTGGCTGACCTACCACCAAGCTAAGTCAAAATTCCTTGTCTGCAACACGATTTGCCTACAACAAGCCTGGTCCGGACCCCAGGGGTAGTCCACAACACTTTATAGGCCAAATCGACTTCCATTACCAACACTTCGCAGTACAGTGTGGTTGCACTGATTTATCTTGTCTATAACTACGGTACCGGGCTCTCATTACAACTGGTCCTCTGGGTTCTTAAACCATATAATGCAATTTAAGTAATAAAAATAGTATCATAATCTTATTTTCTTAATATACATCTCTTATCAATATTTCCAACCATTCACAATCTGATATGAACCCATCATTTCACATTCACATCTCGGTATAAAACCGTAATTTCACATTTCCACCGCATTCACAATTTTTTCATAAATCAGTATAAAACACATTCTAACTGTATAATTTCATAAAAATCCTCAGATTCAATTGTGTAATAAAAATAAAACATACTCATACAACATGATTTGAGCGTTAAATTGTAATATGATAAACTACCTAGAAAAATATATTTTTGCTAAAAATTAGGTCTGATCATTTCCAAAATTTTATTTAACTAAATATATATATGTGAATTCAGGTGTAATCCCAAGAGGGGGGTGAATTGGGTATTTTGAAAATATTTAATTTTACTTCAACAATCAATACAAAAGACAATCACCAAGGCTTGAAATTAATTCAATCCAACAATTTTATATTTAATTATACCCAATTAATTACCAAGTGCTTGTAAGGTTATTCAACATACACACATGCAAAATAGGTAATGAAATGTGTTACAGAAATTAAAAGGAGTAAGGAAAGAGAGAAGGCAAACATAATTTTTATGAGGTTCAGCCAACCCGGCCTACATCCTCGCCTTGAGCAACCCACCCAAGGATTCCACTAAATCCCCGCTCCTTTAATCGGGACGGACCTTCCCTTACAATTTGCTGCTTACAAAAGATACAACTTCCTCCTAATTTGCTGTTTACAAGAGATACAGCTCTCTACTCAAACTCGGTTCACAACCTGAACCGTGATTACAATATAACTGTTCTGCAAAAACTCAATAATGCTTCTACATAAGCTGGTGAGTACAATAGAAATCTCTAACACATATTCATATGATAAAACTTGAAGCTCAATGAGTGTATGTAATATGGTCAGTAAAATATCTAAATAATCTTTGGTTTAAAAGAATATGACTATTCCGCTTCAAATATTGAATCCAACTAAATGATCTTAATACAAATATGTAATTCAGTTTTGCTCCAAAAATCTAGATCGATCAATCTTGTTCCAAATATCCAAAACACAATATGATCTTTGTATATGAATATGTATATATATAATATGTGTTCCAAAGATCAAAAAACCTAATATAATATTTTTCAGAAAATATCCCTCAATAATATATATTTATGAGCTCTTAGGATATTTAATCAAGTGGTTTTGTAATATCGAAAATATCGAGTTTTTAAATGAATAAACACTAGAATCAAAAATATTCAACCTTTGGTAGAACTTTTCTCAAGAAGTGATTTTTCAAACAATATATAAGTACACTAAAGATCATACTCTCAAATAATATTCAATGATAAATTTTCGAGATGAAAAACTCTTTAAGAATAAGTAATAGCAAATAGATCAATTTACCAAACCTCAATACCAAGTTGAGTGCACAACAATCGCTAGAATGCCTTTTGAAAATCAATGTAGCCTTAGCTCAGATTTGATGTATATGCTTTGAAATCCCAAGCAAGAGTTCAACAGTGTGTTCAATGCTCTCCTAAGTTGTGCTAAACGCTCAAGACTCTCAATATTTGGCCAAAAAGTGAGACACTTGGGTTCTTAGATTAATTTTATATGAGTTCTCGACCCTAGGTTTAGTCTTAGCCGTTGGATCAATTTAAATGGACGAAATTTCATGCGTATCCCCTCTGAATCGCAGTTTTGCGCCTAACATTCGTCAACGAGAGGACACATTTGTCGACGAGAGGACACCTTCGTCGATGAGTGTTCAACACTCATTCGTCGATGTGAACGTGAGTTCATTGATGAGAGACCTGTCTAAAACTTTTGTGCTCTCACTATTTGCTCGTCGATGAGAACAAGTTGTTCATCATTGAGTGGCCTTTATGCGTTCGTCGATGAGGCCATTAGGTTTGTCGACGAGGCCTCAAAAGAATTTGCCTCCAAAATTTAGTTTAACTTAGACTCTTTTAAATAAATTCCTCATGATATGCATGTGTCCTAAGGTCGGTCTAAGGTATGATTTTGAGCTTCTAACTATATCATATAAAATATGCAAATACAACGAAATCTAAATACCCATTCCCATGACTATCTTGAACTTGACGCTTGCATTTCCATTCTTCTACTCTTTTAGTTCCATGAATTGTGCCTAGTTGTATATTCTTTAATCCTCATGGTTTCCCTGACTTCGTCAACTTCCGTGCATGCTAAATAATGTTCCTGTTCACACTTTTAATGCACAGATCAAATACCAAGTGATTTTTCATTATCAAAACATGATTTGGCTCATAGAGTCAACAATCTCCCCCTTTTTTATGATGACAAATACACAAGTAAAAATAGAAAATTGGTTACGCCTAACAAGGGTCCCCCTCAAATAATGCACAATATAAAATTCAGCAATATGAAATAGGCTCATATACAATCTAAAAACAGGCAATAGTTTTGCACGTATAACTCATGTACTTATGTGCTTTTCTCTCCTTGCTTAAAAAAACTTATATGCTTCTCGCCCTTTTTGCAAACACTATTTTTGCTATAAAACTTATACCTATAAAACTTATATTCTTATCCCCCTTTTGACATCAACAAAAAGGTAGGTATCCAAATGTTTTTATTTAAATATCTTATTTATGCAAAACAAAGCTCAACTTCTCCCCCTATGTTATTCAATTTACTCCTCAGCCTTTCTAATGTATATCTATGTTCTGGAATCAAATGTCAATGTGTACAAACACAGTATTTCAATTTACAAAGGCATGTATAAGCAAATCAGTCATTAGAATCCTAACACTTAACCATGCGATAACCATGTCTTGAGTTCAATGTCAGATATCAGGAGACTTTGGTTTGATACTAAATGTTAGAAAATTTTGCCAAGTGTGATACCAAATACGATAAATTTAACTAATTGTTAATTTTGGTCCCCCATAGTTATGTAGTCTAATATAATTCTAAACAACTTCTCGACTATGCATAAGACCTAATTCATGTATAATCTAGATAAACTTATCCTACGAAAGTGATTTCGTGAATATGTCTGCCCATTGTTCATCTATACGTACAAACTCAAGTGTCACATCTCCTTTTGGTACATGATCACAAAGAAAATGATGCCTAATTTCTATATGTTTAGTTCATGAATATAATATAGGATTCTTTGAGATGTTTATTGCACTAGTATTGTCGCATCTTATAGAAATTGTGTCACAACTTAATCCAAAATCCATCAGTTGTTGCTTCATATAAGCGTTTGAGCACAACAATTTCTTGCCGCTATGTATTCTGCCTCTGCTGTGGAAAGAGCAACTGAATTCTGCTTCTTTGAAAACTAAGATACTAAAGAATGTCCTAGGAAATGACATACGCTACTCGTGCTCTTTATATCCACTTTACTACCGGCAAAATCAACATCTGAATAGTTGATAATCTCGAAGGATGTATACTTAGGATACCATAATCCCAATTCAATGGTTCCTATCAGGTATCTAAGGATTCATTTGACAACAAATAAATGTGACTCTTTTGGTGCAGCCTGAAATCTTGTGCACATACACTGAACATTATGTCAGGTCTGCTAGCAGTCAGATATAGTAAGCTACCAATTATCCCGTGATAGAGCTTGACATCTGTTGACCTTATAAGTCGCACCCGGTTTTGATAATGACAAATACTCAGGTATTTGATGATTGTCAAGTATTTGTACATGCTTAAATGAATATCCTAAGGAATGACACTTGAAGCAACTAGAAGACCCTAAAGACTTTAATTTGTAATTGAAAATTCAATGATTGTAATATGAGTCTACAATAGTAACCTTGGATGTGGTTTGTATTTATCTTACCTGCACATCATGCATATCGGATATATGGTAAGCTCAATAAGACCATTGCAAGACTCTAGGTCCCAACACTCACACACATATCATATAATATATACAAGTGTTAAGTCTGTGCTTTAAATTGAACAATTATCAGGAATTTGAGAGGGCTCGGGCGACCGAACCCTTGGAGTTAAAAACTCCTCGGGCACCCGAACTATTGAAGAGTCAACAGTTGACTTGGGCTCTCGGACGACCGACCAATAATGTGTATATCTTCCATGGGCGCCCGAACCCTTCAAAAGGGACATTCCACCAACTCGTACTACTGAGTAGTTTAGTTCAAAAAGAGCCCCAAGCGACGGTAGACACAAGTTCGGGCCACCAAATATAGGACCGAGCACCCAAAGTTACGAAGCAATGCTACTAAATTTGATTCGGGCTGCCGAACCATAACACGGGCAACCGAACTCATTTAAATTACTTTTATTATTGTGTTTATTTGTGCGACCGAACCTCGGTTCACCCACTTGAACCACGGTAGGTTAAAATAATTTTAACCGCTGTAAAACTAGGTTAAATTGGGCTAATGATGTTTTAACTATTTGAGATATTTTTAATTATTCCCAACATATCCCAAACAGTTAAAATTTTACCCCTACCTATAAATATAGACTTATTTGCAAAGATTAGAAAATAATTAGCAATTTACAATAGCCAAAATTCTCTCTTTTCAAAATACACTCTTTGGCCAAATACTCTCAAATCTTCACCTCCTTGATATATTCTGATATTATGAGAACATTTTTAGAGTGCTTGTGATTGCTAGGATTGCTAGAAACTCCCATTTGATTGTTTGTTTGCAATATTTTTATTTGAGAGTTTTAGCTTAAGTTTTATCCCACAGATTTTGATTATAAATCTTGTGCATGGATAAACTAAGTGAGTGTTGACCTGATTAGTCACACCCAATTTTGATTATGACAAATACTCTTGGTATTGATAGTTGTACTGAGAATTGCATGTAGGTTCACCTTCTACGCGCTTTTGGACTAAGAGACACATCTTGATGGTGTGCGGTGTTCGTGCCGATAAAATGAAGAAATATGTGTTGTCTTTGTAATTATTATTTTATTTCTTCAGTATGGAATGTAAATTTAATTATGTACTATGCACTCCTATGGCTTGTAATAATTTGCATCACGAATGGTAGGTAGGTATGCTCAAATCGACCATAGTTGGACTTTAGATACCTACACTAAGAACACAAGTCCCCAACATAACTTATCATAATTAGGGGAATCAAATTAAGGATGAAATGATCTTAAATAAAATAGTTGAGAAGGCTCGGGTGACCGAACCTAAGCCGTGGAAAACGGCTCGAGCGACCAAACTAGTCAACACATTGACTTACGTGTTCGGGCACCCAAACCTATTTGAACGTGTCTTCCCGGGCACCCGAACTTATGTCAGAACACTTTTCAACTACCTGGGTGACCAAATAACTACATTCAAATTGGTCTCAGGTGACCGAATTACCTAGTTCGGTTAACCAAACTATGAGTCGGGCCCCTAAACTATCGAACAAATGCTATTAACTTTGTTTCAGCCGATTGAATCACCCTTCAGGCACCTGAACCTCTAAAAGTTGAATTTTTGACTGTGTCTGTTCGGGCACTCGAACCTTTCGCCGGGCACCCGAACCTTGCGGGTTAAAATATTTTTTACCAAATTTTTAAATGGGGTAAAATGGGTTAATATTCTTAATGGTCTTTCAAACAAATTTAATTATTCCCATTGTGTCCCCAACGGTCAAAAATTCATCCTTGCCTATATATACCCATTCATTTGTCATAATTTGCAAGGATTAGCAAACTTGATTAGGCCAAAATTCTCTCAACATCCAAAATCCTTTATTAGCCAAATAATACTTCCAAACACTCACATACTCCTCATTCTTGATTTCTCCAAGCATTGTGAGTATTTTCTAAGGCTATTGTGCTTAATCTCTGTAGCTAGAACTTTATATTATTGTTTGATTGATTTTCATTGAGATTTTAGCATTAAAGTTCTTCCACTGATTTCATTTGATAAATCTTGTGTGAAAAAATTTTTGAGGGTTGTGATTCTTGCATTGTTGTTGCAAGATACTTAAACCTAGATTTTGTGTGCAAAAATCCTTTTCAAAAAGCTAGTACTTCAAACAACTCCCTTGTGTCTTGAATATTAGAATATATTATTGATTTTATTTGGTTGAACTTGCTTAGCATATTTTGAAACCCTGATCTAATTTTTTGTTATTCACATAGTGTGTTTCAAATATTGCTTGAATATACACTCTAGATCTGAACTGAAAATCTATATGTGATTGAGTGTTTAGCACACATTAGAACACTAAGCATATTTACATATCATTCATGCTTGCAATATTGATTGAGATGTATTGGTGCACACATCTACTTGTCTAGAAGTGTATTTTCGTGTACAAACATTTTATACACATTGGTTGTATTCCAGACGTGGGCCTAAGGAGGGAGACTTGCCCTGTGGAATAGTCCTGGACTGGCTTAAACCCGGTTAGGAAAGTTAGGTGTGCAATCCTATTAAGGCGTGTTGTTTGAGGTCAGCCCCTTAAATTGACCTGGCTTGTATAAGTGCCGCTCTACCCATTTAAGTGAGCATTATAGTGGTATTCCTTGCGCTGGTGTGGCCAAGGCGGGGACGTAGGCACTGTTGGTCGAACCCTAATAACATATCGTGCGTGTTCTTTAAATTTTCACTCTTTACCTTTACTGCACGTGTATGTTTATCTATTGATTGCGTAGACAGTCCCTAGGCTGTATTGCACTGTTAATAAAACCAGTTAACCTAGGTGATAAATTTTAAATACCCAATTCACCCCCCCCCCTCTCTTGTTGTTGCACCATTTCTACCAATTGGTATTAGAGCCTCGCAACTTAGACTTAGACGTCATTTAGTTAAAAGATCATGATGGCTCGTGTTAGTGCATCCCCTTCATGTGAGGGAAGATTGGTCACACACCCACTTGTATTCTATGGTGATAACTATGCTATATGGAAATTCAGAATGACTATGTATGTGAAAGCTTTGAATTGGAAATTTTGGAAAGTCATTGATCAGAGTGATTGTGTGCCTATGAAATCTATTAGGTGTACTGATGTTCCTAAATCTGAATGTGAAATGACCATGATAGGAACTTAGTACAGGTAAATTTTGATGCCATGAATACCTTACTGCATGCTTTAAATTCTAATGTTTTATGTTAGGTTATGACTTGTAGTAATGCTAAGCAGATTTGTGAAAAAGTAGAGTGGAGATATGGTGCGTCCACGTAAAAGAAAGTCATCTCTCTGTGCGACTCAGACTCCTCTAATCTTAAGGGACGTAACCAGTGTTTTGTGACTTTAACTAATGATGAGGTTATCTCAGCCCCTTTTTCCTTAGTAGATAAATATGAAAATGATTCATGTGCTGATTTGAATGTTGTATTTGATTATAAATCATATTATAGTAGTGATAGTGAAAGCATGCCATCTTATGAGGAACTGCAAGTTGAATACATTAGGACTCATAAGTTACTTGTAAAATCAAATAAGAAATACTTTGTGCTGAAAAACAAGTATGATGCATGCATTAAATAATGTGACATAAAAGTTCTTACTGAAAGAGAAAATAATTTGAAAATTAAAAGACTAGAAAGCAAGAATGAATCATTAGGAAAGGAATTCATTGCTTTGAAATCTAAAGTTCCTAATGATGATAAAAAGGATCACTTGATTGCAGATCTTGAAAATAAAGCAAACAATATGTCTAAAGAAATTATGAAACTTCAGGATGTTTGTAAAGAATTGAAAAACTCAAAAATTCAAGATCTAGAGAAGAAAATAGAAGACCAGTCTAAGATCATCTACACGTTCACTAGAGGCAAGGAAAACTTTGATAAACTGCTAGGTGTACAAACGATGACCTTAGATAAGGAAGGTATAGGTTTTAATGGGATTGAAAATAAGAAAAGAAAGAACCTATACATGGGGTACTTTGTAAGAGAATCAAAACATTATGCTAGTACCTCCTCTAGTCCGTACACTCACACCACATGTGTCTTGTGTAAAAAGAAGGGGCACACAAAGTTTGATTGCCCATTTAAAAGAAAAGGTGTGAAACCCAAACAAGTATGGAAAATTAAGGAATCACCAACTCCTAACCCATCGAAAATAAAAGGAAGAAAAATGATATGGGTTGTTAAGAAATAAAACCCCTTAAAATTCAAGAAATAATTTGCTCAAATAGGAATTACATGATCACATAAACAGGAATTACATGATCACATAGTTCTTCCTTAGTAGTTAGGGTTGATTATAGGGGGTAGTATCTTCTAAAGGCTTAGGAAGTGGTTTGGGATTGAAAATGTAAAATCTTGGTGTATGTCTACTATTTAAAACCTTATATACTAAGTACTTTGAAAAATCATGCCAATCTGCAAATGCAAGTGCATAACCAATCTGAACTTAATGCATATATTCATTGGTTAAAATATAAAATCATCAGTCGTTTGAATAAAAATCCTCTTCCAAATCAACATGGCTTGTGTGCCTTGTATTTAAGTTTCAAAGTTCCTAACTCAAGCTTAATCATGAATATCTAAAGTTAAGCACAATCTGTCCATTACACAAGTCTGAGGTTTAGGAAACAACTAATAATCTTGAACTCATCTTGAAGTCTTCTCAATGCCCTAAGTCTTGTAGATAAACCAAAAGGATCCTAGCTTTGGAAAACTGGTCAAAACAAAATAAGTTGACCAAGCTTGGGCGACCGAACCCTACAGTGCTCTCGCAGTTCAGGCGACCGAACTTGGAAGTCTGACGAGGTCATTAACCACACTTTGGGCAACTGAACATTCATATTCAAAAGTGCTCGGGCTGCTGAAGTATGTTCGAGTAACCAAACGAGGATTTTGGGCGACTGGTTCAAGCAGTTCATTTTTAATTCAGGTGACCGACCCTCGATTTCACAAAATGGCGCCTAAAATTTAGACAGCCGAATATGTGCACAGTCAATCGAAAAGACTCAAAAGGGGTTTATACTTAAAACTGTTCAGGCGACCTAACTTATGCTCAGGCGCCTGAATCGCGCTGATATATATATGTTCTTTTCACAAAAAACAGTTCATTTTTTTTCCTATAACCTTGAGAGCTTCCTCACTTTTCCTTTTTTTCAGCCTAGGGATCAGAGACGTGCCTCTGCGGGTATTCCAATTGAACAATGGTTTCCCACACCCGACCAGCGTATCAAGTATGAGAGGGTCTTTCACCTTAAAGATACCATCTTAGGAAAGATCCTAGACATTGAATTCATGCAAGCCCATTTCAACAATGTCCTGGACATGTTTCGCTATCAAGGGTGGTATGAATTCATCACCTTCTAGCCCAGGGGGTTGTACCCCTTGCTCATCCGACAATTCTATGTCAATCTTGCACAAGATGGCCACGGCTACTACTCCAGAGTACTCGAGACTGATCTCCTTTTTTACGATGCTTATCTAGCAAAGACATTTGAGATCCAATGTGGCGACTTCATCTGCCCTGATTCTTCCTCCACCTGGATTGGCGAGCAAGATTTCACGGTAAACACCTTCGTCAATCTAGTCATGACGAATCCAATAGCTGATTTGACACATACTCCCAGCTACAGATCTTTGACCTTAAAAGCAAAGGTGGTACACCACCTAATCTCATATAACATTTTGCCTAAGTCAGGATCAAGGGACCACATATCCTATCTAGATTGTTTTGTGATGTGGTGCCTTATTTTGTGATGTGGTGCCTCGTTACTAGAAAGAAGCTAGATCTTCCCAGACTGATCCTACGGTGGATGTTTGTGAAAACTGTTGGAAAGAGGATCATTTTACCCTACAGTGGCATCTTGTCTAGGCTATTCGTTAGGGAAAGGATTAATAGTTCACCACTTGCCACCATCAATAAAGTCAAGCCCTCCGACATCTTTAACTCCACCACACTGAAGTTGATGGGATACGAGCTCACATGCAACATGTGGTAGCCCACTGCACATGACAGAGGCCCAGGAGCTCAGAAGATCCCATAGGAGCTGCCTCATGCACCGCCCAACATCGAGATCATGGCGGCCATTACTGACCTCTCTACATCATTCCAGGAGTTTAGGGTCTCCATGACAGAGTAGGCATCTTCATCTCATACTAGACTTGACTCCCTCTATAGCGAGTTCACTGAGTTCCAGTCTGAGGTGCAGGCTAACTTTCACATCCTCGGTGTGCAATTGAGAGAGATGAATGATGAGGACATTGGGGAGGATGACCAGATGGAGTTGAGCGGTGAGGAGGAGGAAGATGATGATCATGACGACGGGGAGACCTAGGAGTGCTTCATGAGGATCCATTTCTTCATACTCCAGCTTTTTATTTGATCCACTTTTGTGTTTTATTTAGATACACTTTTACTTGGTCTGTAATTATTTTAAAACAGCTTTTATTTTTGTTTTTTACGATCACACTCACCACACACACATGCAGATACTATGTTGTGGTGATTGCGCTTTTGCTTATGACTATATATCTAATAGTACTTAAATTTGCATGTGTTTTGTACTTCGATGATTATACTGTGAGATTCATGTGTAGTGTAGAATGCATCCTGCGTGGCGGATGCAGTTGATGAGAATTTCCTGTTGGTAGACTTAGGTTCTCACATGCCTTAAACTCTTAAGATACTGCTTGTTTGAGAATCATTTTTGTGTAGGTTAATTTTAGGAAATGTCGTGTTTACAGCTGGCATGCTGCCGAATTTTTTGAAGACATTTTCCCAAAAGGTTGAAATGATTGAATATCTTGTGTGCCAATGAAATTTCATCTTAGATTTTAAATATTTATGCTTGTCTTATTTTCTTTAAACCATTAAATTCCTTGGAGCTAGTTGTGCATATATATTTAAAATGCTTTGATTTCAGCAGGTTCTTATGGAGTAATCACATTTTTAGACAAAATGCTGCCAAAATTTTTGAAAATCATTGCATATAACTTTATATCATTTCTAAATGCTAAACTTCTTAGAACTTGAGTTGTCTTTTTAAAATAATTTTTGAATTTTACTCAAGTTGATTTATAAAGAAAATGCATATTCTTAGAGGAGTCACTTAACTTTAAAATCATTATGCCTTAAGAAATAAAAATGTATTATGCCTTCATTTTTTATATCTTTTGGAAAATACATTAATTAGGTGATATCTGTAACACCCCGACCTCGAGGGGCCTGGGATATTAACTTTTTACTACTGATTTACAGCGGAAGCAAAATAAACTCAAATTTTATTCAAACCAGAGCACTAATATTCCATATTACAATCATTTATTTCAAAAGAAGGAAAATTACACAAACATAAATATCTGAAACCATACTAATATTTCTAATCAATCTTTATTTTTTCTAATCCCCCACCCGCATGCTTGCTAAGCCTGATTCCCGACATGTCCTTCAGAGTTATCTGAAATAAAATATGATTGGGATGAGACGACGCTCAGTAAGTAAATAAGATTATTATTAGTGTGTGGCCAAAATGAGTTTTTTAAAGAATTTCGTAAAACAATATTTAATAATATAACTTCAAGACTGCTTTTAGAATAAATATAAATTTAAAAATTTCTGCATAAAACTTTTGTCATCAATTTCAACAGTAAATTTTTATAATCATATATTATAACTGCTAAATTAAACTTTTAACTTTAAAATTGTAAAAACATTTAATGATAAACATACATATACTTTTCCTTATACGTTTTCCTTAGATCGTCATTTAAGCACCAGAATGATCCTTTTCACGTAAACTTATACTTTTCCTTCAAATCATCAGTAACTTGTATACGTAATTAAATATGTATAAACATATATTATAAAAACCACCCTTAGGCCTTTTTGCCATAAGTCATGTTTACCCCCATGACTGGGTTGTGCGGTCCGAAGACTGGACTTAGCTGGCTGGCCGACCAAACTAAATCAACGTATGTAAACTTTAAGTGAGATTTTCCTTATTAAGTCCTGGACTTAAACCAGGTGTGCACTCAGGAGAAATCCACTAACATAAATAACCACTCTGTAAACAGTGTGGGTGCACTCTGATCCGTATAAACTTTAAGCTGCGGTACCGAGCATCTGTAACTTTGAACTTTCGTTGCCATAAGGGGTTTGAAAATCATCTTATTATCATTTATGCAATTTAAAATAATATCGTGAAAATCTTATCTTTACTCATATTTACATAAAAAATGTAACGTAGAAATAAACTCATGCCACACAATTTTTGTGTTAAAAATATATATATAATTTTATTTTTGAATAGAAAGAAATGCTGAAAATTTACCCGAGGGGATTGGAACATTTCTTAACCCAAAAATAGATGCAAGTATATTAAAGATAGAACTGGTATAATTAAATATGCGTGAAAATAAACTCATGAAAATTTTGTGGAACTAATTGACATAATTAAAATTTACGTACAAAATAAGCTCGGGTATGAATTTAAAATAAAAAGAAACTAACATAATCAAAATTTACTTACAAATAAACTCGGGTATAAATTTTGAATAAAAATACTAACATAATCAAATTTACTTACAAATAAACTCGGGTATAAATTTTGAATAAAAATACTAACATAATCAAATTTACTTACAAATAAACTCGGGTATAAATTTTGAATAAAAATACTAACATAATCAAATTTACTTACAAATAAACTCGGGTATAAATTTTGAATAAAAATACTAACATAATCAAATTTGCTTACCTTCTTCTTTTACCGCGTGCTACGAACACAATAACTATCTTTAAAAAAATGAGATCGAAAAGAGTGGGTGATTAAGAATTTATTCAAAAATTCTCTCTCCACCACAAATTCTTTCACTCACTAATTCTTCTCTTCCTTGGAAAATTGTTGTGAAAAATGAAGGTTGAGAGCTCCCTATTTATAGGAAAATTTTGGGGAAGAAATAGAATTTATAAAAGTGTGGGGAGATAGGTGAAATTATAATTTTAAAAATTAAAGAATGGGCAAGGTATGGGTTGAGTGGAGGCTATTTGGGAGTGCTTGCCACCATTCCCACTAAATAAATTTTTAATTAATTACTTCCTAATTAATTAATCCATTACCTAACTAATTATTTTATTATTTTATTATTTTTCTTAATCATTATTATCATTATTATTATCATTGTTATTAATTTTAAACTTGAGTGGAGGCCATTTGGGAGTGCTTGCCACCATTCTCACTAAATAAATTTTTAATTAATTACTTACCTTATTAATTAATCCATTACCTAACTAATTATTTTATTATTTTATTATTTTTCTTAATCATTATTATTATCATTGTTATTAATTTTAAACTATATTTAGTATTTATTTTATTTTATTTTATTTTTGAACAAGAATTAAATTTAAATTTTAAAAACTCATGTGGGCCCTACATGGTCTTGTGGGCCCCATGTAGTCTTGTGGGCCCCACACAATTTCGAGACCCAAATGGATCGTACGTAATTCCAATAACTCTTATACGATTTTATGCATCCTGCATAGTTTTGAGACTTGTGAAAACCTTCATACGGTTTCGGGACTCATGTGGGCCCCGCATAGGATACCTATATTATTATTATTTTATCATATATCTCTACAAATTATATCAGTTAAAACATTATTTTATGTACTTATTTACGTATATAAACAGTGTCTTGTGGCTCCGGGACTCATGTGGACCCCACATAGTATTGTGGGCCCCACATATGATACCTATATTATTATTATCTTATTATGTATTTCGACAAATTATGTCTGTCAAAACACTATTTTATGTATATATACTTATTTACGTGTACAAATAGTGTCTATCCTGTTTATCCTATGAAATTCCATTTTGACCAGGCCGACCTCCAGGGAGCGACTGAGCCGCAATGGTCTCTGAGCACTCGCTAAGACAAGGTCTTTCTTAGGCATCAAATATGGAATCAAGGATCCTACAGAAAAACACTTCTGTATTGATATTAACTTAATGACTATTTTTATTATTTTATTATTATTGTACTTTAATCATATATATATATATTTTTGGGTCATCACAATATCAATGTGCATGTTTTGGCAAAATTATTATTAGATATCATGCTCATTTCAAAACAACATGCCTTTACAAAAGTTAGTATTTTTATCAATTGGTATGTTAATAGTTGGTGGCCTCACTATCGCATAAGTATGACACTTGGTATCAGGCTAACATGTTTTCATTATACTATGTCTTGTGGAAATATATGTTTGTTTTGAAAACCAAAGACGATTATGATAAAATTTTTATGAAAATATTTTTGAAATGATTAGTGAAAGTCAAATGAAAATTTAATTTTCATCCTTGCATAATCATCCAATGAGGGAGTATAGAACATTAAGACTATAAATATGCATTCCTCAATTAAAATTTGTTATATATTGTCTATAGAAATTCCAAAAAGGTCACTTAGGTACAAGTCTATGATTAGGAATGATCTATTTTCAAACGGCGTGCTGCCGAATTTTTTTTCCTCCCAATATACCTTCTGTATCTAAATGACATACTTTACCTTCGCGCTTTGTTGCTTAATCCATTTTGTTGTTGCCAAAAGAGGGAGAAGAAGCAAAAGTGGGGTAAAACTATGGAAAAACTATGATTAATTTTGCTTATTTTTTACCCATTATTTTAATTATCTTTATGCATAAAGTCAAGGGGAGCTCTTCTTGGCTGAACCCACTTTTACATAAAGTATTTGTCATCATAAAAAAGGGGGAGATTGTTGACCTGATTGGTCACACCCAGTTTTGATTATGGCAAATACTCCCGGTACTGATAATTGTACTAAGAATTGCATACAGGTTCACCTTGCGCGCTTTTGGACTAAAAGACACATCTTGATGGCGTGCAGTGTTCGTGCCGATAAAATGAAGAAATATGTGTTGTCTTTATAATTATTGTTTTATTTCTTCATTCTAGGGTATAAATTTAATTATGGACTGTGCACTCCTATGGTTTGTAATAATTTGCACCATGCATGGTAGGTAGGTATGCTCAAATCGACCATTGTTGGACTTTAGGTACCTACACTAAGAACACAAGTCTCCAACATCACTTATCATAATCAGGGGAATTAAATTAAGTACGAAATGATCTTAAATGAAAAAGTTGAGAGGCTTCAGGCAACCGAACCTAGGCCGTGTAAAATGGCTCGGGTGACTGAACTAGTCAACACATTAACTTAAGTGTTCGGGTACTTGAACCTATTTGAACGTGTCTTCCCAGGGCACCCAAACTTATGTTAGAACACTTTTCAACTACCTGGGCGACCGAATAACAGCGTTCAAATTGGTCTCAAGCGACCAAATTGCCTAGTTCGGTTAACCGAACTATAAGCCGGGCACCCGAAGTATTAAATGCATGTTACTGACATTGTTTCAGCCGACCGACTCACCCTTCAGGCACCTCAAAAAGATGAATTTTTTACTGTGTTTGTTCGGGCACTCGAACCTCGTGGGTTAAAATATATTTTACTAAATTTTTAAATGGGGTAAAATGGGTTAATATTCTTAATGGTCTTTTAAACAAATTTAGTTATTCCCATTGTGTCCCCAACCGTCAAAAATTCATCCTTGCCTGTATATACACATTTATTTGTCATAATTAGCAAGGATTAACAAACTTGATTAGGCAAAAATTCTCTAAACATCCAAAATCCTTTATTATCCAAACAATACTTCCAAACACTCATATACTCCTCATTCTTGATTTCTCCAAGCATTATGAGTATTTTCTAAGGCTATTGTGCTTAATTTCTGTAGCTAGAACTCTTATTTATATTATTGTTTGATTTATTTTAGTTTAGAGTTTAGCATTAAAGTTCTTCCACCGATTTCATTTGATAAATCTTGTGTGGAAAAACTTTGAGGGTTGTGGTTCTTGCAATGTTATTGCAAGATACCTAAACCTAGATTTTGTGTGCCAAAATCCTTTTCAAAAAACTAGTACTTCAAACAACTCCATTGTGTTTTGAATATTAGAATATATTATTAAGTTTTTTTGGTTGAACTTGCTTAGCATATTTTGAAACTCTGATCTGATTTTGTGTTGTTCACTTAGTGTGTTTCAAATATTGCTTGAATATATACTCTAGATCTTAACTGAAAATCTATACATGATTGAGTGTTTACCACACATTAGAGCACTGAGCATATTTACATATCATTCGTGCTTGCTATATTGATTGAGTTGTATTGGTGCACACATCTGCTTGTCTAGAAGCGTATTTCCATGTACAAACATTTTATACACAAATTTGGGGACCAGCATCAGTTACATAGTTTATCTTGTAGATATGCCTAAGATCGTCCTCCTTCAAGAACAGGTGGTACTTGGATAGCGGGTGCTCATTGTACATAGCCAGCGACGAGGGAAAATTCACATCAATCATGCCCAAGGATGGAGGATATGTGACACTTGGCGACAATGCAAAAGGACGCATCATCGGGGTAGGTAAGGTTGGAAAGGATTCGTCTCTTACTATTGATAATGTTTTATTGGTTGATGGGCTGAAGCATAATTTACTAAGCATAAGTCAATTATGTGATAAAGGATATAAGGTGTCTTTTGAAAATGATAAATGCATAGTAGAAGATAAATCAGATCACAAAGTACTTTTTATTGTCGATCTCCATGAAAATGTTTATACTACTTCTCTTGATAACTTAGCTTCACAACAAGTGACTTGCTTTCTGCTATAAATGTAGCTAGTTGGTTATGGCATAGGCGCTTAAGACATGTTAGCATGAATTTGTTATCAAAACTTGTTAGAAAAGAATTACTAAAAGGATTACCTAAAATGTCATTTGTAAAAGATAAAATCTGTGATGCATGTCAAATGGGTAAGCAAACAAAATCTAGTTTTAAGAAAAAGAAATTCATATCTACTACTAGACCACTTGAGATTCTTCATGTAGATTTGTTTGGTCCTAATTCTATGCAAAGTCTTGGTGGTAAATCATATGCATTTGTAATTGTAGATGACTTTTCTAGGTTCACATGGGTGTTGTTTCTTGCACATAAAAATGAATTACGTGAATAATTTACCAAGCTTTGTAGGAGAATTCAGAATGAAAAGGGCTATAAGATAACTAATATAAGAAGTGATAGAGGCACAGAATTTAAAAATGAGGGTGTTGGCCTAACAAGTTCTTTCAATTGGTTTTGGTGATAACAAACAAAGGACTATTTAAATTGAAAAGGTTGAGTTTTAGTGTTTCAGGAAATATGCTTCAAGTGTGATTCAAGCAAAGTTCAAGTATAGCTTAAGTATGGTTCAAGAGAAGATCAAGTATAAGACAAGTATGAGACAACTTCTCAATGATCCAAAGAGAGTCTAATATATTTGAAACTCAAGCAAATTTTTCAAAGAAACTCAAGAGTAAAACATGAGAGAGAACTCAAGCATGTCTTATGAAGGCTTAGGAAACATACTTGTAAGTATTTCAAAAGTTAAAATATCATTTGAAATATATTTTGAAGCTTTTTCAAGAGATTATAAAGATTTAAGGACCTATTTAAGTATATTGAATTAAGTTTTATAAAGATCATAAGAGAGCAAATCAGTTTTTTTTTAAATAAAGATATTTTATTAAACAGGATTTTGATACCTCAGACGACTGAATTTTTCAGTTCAGATGACTGAAGTGAAGACTTCAGATGACCAAACATCATGTTCAGACATCTGAAGAATTACTTCAGACATCTGAAGATTAAGTGCAGACGTCTGAAGATTTTATGGAACAAGACAGAAAGAGGCAATAGCAGTTCAGACATCTGAAATCGTGACTTCAGACATATGAACCTGGAACCTCAGACATCTGAACCCTAACTTCAGACATTTGACCCTGTATCTAGTTCTATTTTTAAATGGTTTTAGGAACTTCAGACGTCTGACCTCAAATCCTCAGACGTCCAAACACTGTTCAATGGGCAAAAATTTTAAAACTCTTATTTTTTAAATTATAGCCGTTTGAACCCCAAATTTTCTAACAACTTGGGAAACTCTTTAAGGAAACTTTTGCAACAAGGAAACTTGCTTAGAAGTATATAAATACATGTGTTTTGTGAATTAAAAAAACACACCAAGCATTGAAAATCTCTCAAGCTCTCTTGCTTTAAAAATCTCTCTTTGATCAATCTCTTGCAAAGCTGAAACTACTATTGTTCTGATATTCTTGCTCATCAAATCCTGAAGAATTCTGGATTTCTCATCTGCAGAAAAGGAATTTGGTGAATTCTTTCAAAAGCTTCAAAAGTTTATTTCATTCTTGATATTTTATCTTTTGAAGTACATAGTTTTGATTCGTACTAATCCGCTCTTTGCGTGAGCTTCTCTTGTACACCAGCTTTTGATATTTCTTGTGTAGATTTTGGACGATTCCAGACTGTTGGATCGTTGACCAAACAAGGGCATATTGTTTGGAGAAGGCGGGCTCTAGCGTTGGCCAAAGGAGTGGTTGTAAATAGGCATTATTCCACTCGATAACGGAACTGCTATAGTGGAACCCTTCGGTGTTTTGCCAAAGGCGAGGACATAGGCTATGTTGAAGCCGAACCTCGTAAAAAATCTTGTGTCTTTTTCTCTACTTTACTTTATATTCTGTACTTGCTGTTGCTGTATGATTTAAAAGTGCAGGTTGCAGATTTCTAAATGAGAAAGAAACAAAGACTCTTAATATTTAGAAAGTACGTTTTGATTAACCGTTTGCGTAAACCCAAAAGGGAGTACGTTGGTTAATCTGTGGAAATTTTGATCAAGAGAAGTGCATACTAAAAGCTTACAAGGAAATCAACAAAAGCTCTAATATTCTTGGTTGAGTGATTGAATTACTTTGATTTCATTAATTGACTTGTGAATTTAAATTTCAGTATTTTTAAGTGTGATTATCATTTATTGATTGCAGTTTTCTGGATATTATAAACAAAAGCTTAAAAATCATTAAAATTAAAAAGAATCCAATTCACCCCCCCCCCTCTTTGGAAGATATTACTAATTTCAATTGGTATCAGAACCTAGTTATAGAAATTCCTAACAAAAAACTATAAAAAGATCTAATGGCAAATAGTGGAGTAGCACCCTTTGGTGAAGGTCAATCCTTAACCCGTCCACCAATCTTTTGTGGACACAACTATACTTTTTGGAAAAAAGAGAATGGAAATATATTTCCAACACATGGATTGGAAAGCTTGGGAAGTCGTTATGGATGGAAATCTTATCCCCACTAAGATAGTTGATGGAAAACATATTCCAAAAGAAAAGAAAGACATGACCGACTTAGACTATAAAATGCTTCAAATAAATGCAAGTGCTATAAATGCGTTATATTGTGCATTAGATGCTAATGAGTTTAATCGAGTTTCGGCCTGCAAAACAGCTAAGGAGATTTGAGATAAACTAAAAGTAACTTATGAAAGAACCGTTGATGTTAGAGATAATAGAATAGACATGTTAACAAACGAATACGAAGCATTCAAAATGAATTCTGATGAAACGATATCAAGCATGTACACCAGATTTACCCACATAATAAACTCTTTAAGTGCCTTAGGAAAAACCTATACTACATATGAAATGATCAGAAAAATTCTAAAAGGCCTACCCTCTATTTGGGAACCAAAGGCCACAACTATCACGGAAGGTAGAAACTAAAAGACTACTTCTTTGGATGAACTTATAGGTTCACTTCTTACATATGAAATGGTATTGAAAGAAAGGAATCCTAAACCAAAGCATAAAAGATCCATAGCTCTAAAAGCATCTAGCCATAGCACTAGTGAAGAAGAAAGCGAAACAAGTGACTTAGATCAAGATGAGTTGGCATTCATTACTAAGAGACTAGGAAAATTCTATAGAAGAAATAAAAGGTTTACTAGAAAGTTTAATAAAAATAAAATTGAAAAAGGAGAGACAGGTAGGAAAGAAAATAAAGGTAAGAATGAACTACCAATTTGTTATCATTGCAAAAAGCCAGGGCATATCAAACTGGAGTGTCCATTATTCAAGAAAGACAAGAAGAAAAAGAAGGAAGCAATGAAAGCTACTTGGGACGATTCAAGCTCCAGCGAAACTGAAATAGAGTCAAGTGAACATGATATGGCAAATATATGCTTCATGGCGAACGACGAAGAGGTAAATTCTTACTACTTTTCAACCGAATCTCAAAATGAGTCTTGTGATGAGTCATGTGATAGCTTGCCTTCTTATAAGGAATTACAAACTGAATTATTTTCACTACATAAAAGATTTATAAAAGTTTCTAAAAGAAATATAACTTTAAAAGATCAAAATCAAGAACTAGTAAAGCAACTTGAATCATTCTAAGCTATTGAAGAAGAAAGAAATACTTATATTAAGAAGTTGGAAGAAGAAATAAACATAGCAAAACAAGAGTTAAATAAAACTCATAAAAATGACTTGAATAATAAAGATTTAGAAATAAATGAACTCAAAAAGGTAGTTGAGGATAAAGAAAAGATTGTCTATAATCTTACTAAAGGTAAAGAAAACTTTGAAAAGATGATTGGACAGCAAAGGCTTCATGGAAACAAAGAAGGAATAGGCTATAATGGTAAAGCAAATAAAAGGAATAAAAAGCTATACATGGGATATTTTGTTAAGGAAGCTAAGTTTTATGCTAGCACTTCATCAAATAACAAATATGAACACACCACTTGCTATATGTGCAAGACTAAAGGTCATGTGATGTTCAATTGCCCATTAAAAAGAAAATATGTTAAAGTTCAAGGAGAATGGAAAACAAATAGTGGAACCAACAACAAAACAAAGAAAGTTAAAAGAATTTGGGTTTCAAAAACTAACACATAGTGTCCCTTATTGTAGGCTTGCCTTAGGACAACAACGACAACGGACAAATGGTACTTGGATAGTGGATGCTCAAGGCATATGACCGGTGACAAGACCAAGTTCACTACCTTAAAACAAAAGGATGGGGGATACGTCACCTTCGGCGACAATGCCAAAGGTAAAATTATTGGTATCGGAAAAATTGGTAAAGAACCTTCACTCACTATAGATAATGTGCTATTAGTGGAAGGACTAAAACATAATCTGTTAACTATTAGTCAATTAAGTGATAAAGGGTTCGAAGTAATTTTCATGAAAGAAAAATGTGTTATCCAAAATCCCAAAAATAAAGAAACCTTGTTTATGGATCATAGAATAAATAATGTTTATTGCATAAATCTTGAGAAAATAGCAAACCAAAACATAACTTGTTTAACAGCTATGAATGAAGTAAGTTGGTTATGGCATAGGAAACTAGGTCATGCTAGCATGGACCTACTATCTAAATTATCGAAGAAAAATCTTGTAAAAGGATTACCAAATACTAAGTACATAAAAGACAAGATGTGTGATGCATGTCAAAAGGAAAAACAAATAAAAACAAGTTTTAAAAAGAAAAAATTCATATCCACCAAAAGACCCCTAGAATGCTTACACCTAGACTTATTTGGTCCAACTAGAACCTCAAGCTTAGGTGGAAAACAATATGCTTTTGTAATAGTAGATGATTATTCAAGATTTACTTGGGTAATCTTTTTAGCAAACAAAGATGAAGCTTGTAACCAATTAATAACCTTATGCAAGAAATTACAAAATGAGAAAGGCTATAATGTAACAAGTTTTAGAAGTGACCAAGGAAGAGAGTTTAAAAATAAGGAAGTTGATAAATTTTGTAATGAACATGGAATAACTCACAATTTTTCAGCACCTAGAACTCCACAACAAAATGGAGTTGTTGAAAGGAAAAATAGAACTTTACAAGAAATGGCAAAAACAATGCTCAATAAAAATAATCTACCTAAATATTTTTGGGCGGAAGCTGTAAATACAGCATGTTATATATTAAATAGGGTATCAATAAGATCAAAAATAGATAAAACACCATATGAACTTTGGAAAGATGAAAAACCTAATATTTCCTACTTTCATGTATTTGGATGCAAATGCTTTATGCTAAATACTAAAGATGATCTAGGAAAGTTTGATGCAAAGTTGGATGAAGGGATTTTCTTGGGTTATTCTACAAATAGTAAAGCTTATAGGATTTATAATAAAAGAACTTATACAATTATGGAATCAATTCATATAACTTTTGATGAATCAAATAATTATGACATTAAAGATATAAATGATGAAAAAAAAGTCACTTCACAAAAGGAAGAAGATCTTGAAATAAAAGAAGAAAAGAATAATGATGCTCTAAATGAAAACTTTTCAAAAAATCTAAAACTTCCTAGAGAGTGGAAATATGACAAAAATCACCCAAAAGAACAAATTCTTGGTAAAACATCAAAAGGAATAACCACTAGAGCCTCAGTAAAAAAATATTTGCAATCATTATGCCTTTTTATCCCAAGATGAACCAAAAAATATTGAAGATGCTCTAAATGATGATTCGTGGATTATAGCTATGCAAAAGGAACTAAATCAATTTGAAAGAAGTCAAGTATGGGAACTTATACCAAAACCTAAAGATAAATCAATTATAGGAACTAAATGGGTGTTTAGAATTAAGAAGGATGAAAATGGAGTTGTTGTAAGAAATAAAGCTAGGCTAGTAGCACAAGGGTATAATCAAGAAGAAGGAATTGATTACGATGAAACTTTTGCACCTGTGGCAAGGATGGAAGCTATTAGGATGCTTTTAGCCTATGCAGCCCATAAGGATTTTAAGTTATATCAAATGGATGTAAAGAGTGCATTCTTAAATGGATATATAAATGAAGAAGTGTATGTCAAACAACCTCTAGGTTTTGAAAATTCTAAAAATCCAAACCATGTATTTAAATTGACAAAAGCCCTTTATTGTTTGAAACAAGTTCCAAGAGCTTGGTATGAAAGGTTAAGTAAGGTTTTACTTAAAAATGAATTTACAAGAGGAATGGTTGATAGTACTTTATTCATTAAATTCAAAAGCAAAGATATGCTAATAGTTCAAATATATGTAGATGATATTATATTTGGAGCTACAAATGAAGATCTATGCAAAGAATTTGCAACTTGTATGCAAAAAGAATTTGAGATGAGTCTGATGGGGGAGCTAAATTATTTCCTAGGATTGCAAATAAAACAAGCTAAAAATGGAGCTTTTATAAATCAAACTAAGTACATCAAGGATATGCTCAAAAAATTTGATATGGAACAAAGTAAACCTATAGGAACTCCTATGAGTATATCCATAAGTCTTGATAGAGATGAAAAAGGAAAACAAGTAGACATAACACACTATAGAGGAATTATTGGTAGCTTACTATATTTAACAGCTAGTAGGCCTGATATTATGTTTAGTGTGTGTATGTGTGCTAGATTTCAATCAGCACCTAAGGAATCTCACTTAACAGCAGTCAAAAGAATTCTTAGGTATTTGGTAGGATCACTTGATCAAGGATTATGGTATCCAAAGGACACGGATTTTAATATGATAAGTTATTCCGATGCTGATTACGCCGGATGTAAGATTGATAGAAAAAGTACAAGTGGCACATGTCACTTTCTAGGACAAGCCTTAGTATCATGGTTCTCAAAGAAACAAAATTCCATAGCCTTATCAACCGTCAAAGCTAAATATGTGGCAACAGGAAGTTGTTGTGCACAAATCTTATATATGAAACAACAATTAAAATATTTTAATCAAGAATATAAACAATACCAATAAAGTGTGATAACACAAGTGCTATAAATATATCTAAAAATCCAATTTCACACTCAAGGACTAAACACATAGACATAAGACATCATTTTTTGAGAGATCATGTTCAAAAGGAGGATATAATTCTTGAATTTATAAATACAAGTGATCAATTGGCTGACATATTTATAAAACCATTAAGTGAAGAAAGATTTATACATATAAGGAGAGAACTTGGGCTCATCCATAGCAGGGTTGTGTATTAGAAGTGAATTTTCAAATTTTTTTATGCACTTTAGACGTCTACACTTCACATCTCAAACGTCTGAGCACTGTAGTAGACTGGTTCAGATGTCTGAACCTGAGACTTCTTCAGATGTCTGAACCTGAGACTTCAGACGTCTAAAGGCCTACTGACTTTTAAAATTTCAGTTTTTTAAAAACTTAAGACATCTGAAGATAATCTTCAGACATTTGAAGTTGCGGGGTTTATATATTATATGCACACTAAACCCTAACTTCAGACTTCTGAAGTTATTTGCCTCATTCATCCGAACACCTTCCTCTCCATCTTCTCTCATTCTCACTTCAATTTGAAGCTTTTATCTTACAGATATTTATTCCATGAAACCTAGGGCATCCAAAAATTTCGTGTCTTCATGCCTCGAATCAAGCAGACTGCAAACAAGGGTTCTTCATCAGGAAGGGAGACTCAAAATATTGAAAAATGGTTGGCTGCTCCTCGAGCTAGAATCTATTATCGAAATTCTTTGAGTTCTGTAGAACCAATCTTAGGTAAAGTCTTGGATGTATCATTCTTTGCTACTGAATTTCCAGATATTCTTACTTTATTTCAAGATATTAGATGGCTTGATTTCATTTCTCAACAACCCAAGGGTTGTTTTCCTCATTTGGTGAAAATTTTCTATTCAAATATGGCATATGAAGATGGGATTTTCTCTTCAGAAGTTAAAGGGAAGAAAATGCTACTGAATTCTGAAATATTATCTCTCCTTTTCAAAATTACTCCAAGGGAATTTAATTGTCCTATGCTTGCTCAATCTTGGATCCTTGAACAAGGATTCACTCTTGAAGCTTTTCTTCCATTAATCATGACAAATGAACCCATTTATTTTGCACATCCTCCATTATACAAGCAACTGAATTTAAAAGGCCAGATTCTCCACAAACTTGTTTCTAACAATATCATTCCAAAACAAGGCTCTTTTGATCATCTTTCTTATATTGAATGCTTTGTTCTTTGGTGTTTGCTTAAAGGAAAGAAACTAGACCTAGCTAGTTTAATCGTTAGAGGGATGTGGACCAAGATGGAATCTAATCGAGTTATTCTTCCTTATGGAGGAATTCTCACTCCCCTCTTTACTCACCTTAACATTACCAATATCTCTGAGTTTTTCATAAAAAGAACTCAATATGATTTTTTTAATGAAACTTCTCTCAAGCAAATGGGATATGATAAGGGAAATTCTGGATGGTATTTGAAAGCTGCAAGGACTACACATGCACCACCTGCATCTACAGCAGCTTTAGCTTCAACCTCAGCTTCAGCCTCTGCACCAGTATCAACAGCTGCTCAATCCTCTTCTACACAAGAACTTGGCTCATCTCCAGATACACCTTCTTGGTTCTTATCCTTTCAAAAGGATTTCTCTAGTTTCTTCTCTAAAGTACGCACTGGACTTTAGAATATCAAAGAAAAGGTCACATCACTTGACAAACGGGTCACTCATATAGAACAATATCATGCTAAATCATCTAAGGGAAGTGATCCCATGGACATTAGCTCTGCTCCTCAGAGTGGAGATGATGATGATGCTTCTGTAGAAAAAGAAGGAAATTCTGAAGAAGAAGAAGAAGAAGGTGATGAAGGGAATACTGAAGAAGAAGGAACTCAAGAAGAAGGAGAAGAAGAAGAAGAAGAAGAAGAGAAAGGAGATGGATCTGAAGACGAAGACTAGGAAAGCTAGAAGTTATCTAGTTTAGGTTACTATGTAACTCTTTGTTTAAAAGAATCAAAACTTATGTACCTCAATTTGTCTGTAATCATGCTAAAATGTAACTTTTTGTATGGAACATATATATATTACCCCTTTGTACTGATTAGCGAATGATTTTTTATGGTTCTTTATAATTGTATTACTCTTTTTGACTAATGACAAAGGGGGAGAGAGAGTGCTTTTGCTTAGTAAAGATAAAGTAAAAGTACAAGTGAATGAAACTCTCAGGCCTATTGGATAACTATTGGATAAATGATACATGTAAATTTGATCTTGATGAATGCAACTCTCAGGCCTATTGGATAACTATTGGATAAATGACACATTGGATAACTATTGGATAAATGATACATGTAAATTTGATCTTGATGAATGAACTACAACATATCTTGATGAACCATATGTGAACTGGATGAACTTGATATAAATGGTTTTAAACTAACACATATGGACATATGTGAATGTGAATTACATGAGAACTTGGCCCTTGGCTATATGTGAACTTAAAATTAACATGGATATATGATAAAACTTTCTATGGCTTATAGCAAGGGGGAGTATTTATATATATATATATATATATATATATATATATATATGGCTTGCTTGTTAATATTCATAGTAAGGGGGAGTAATTCATTTCACATAAAACCTTTATCTTTACTCCTTGTTTTTCATCATCAAAAAGGAGGAGATTGTTGGCCTAACAAGGTCTTTCAATTGGTTTTGGTGATAACAAACAAAGGACTATTTAACTTGAAAAGGTTGAGTTTTGGTGTTTCAGGAAATATGGATCAAGTGTGGTTCAAGCAAAGTTCAAGTATAACTCAAGTATGGTTCAAGAGAAGATCAAGTATAAGTCAAGTATGAGACAACTTCTCAATGATCCAAAGAGAGTCTAATATATTTGAAACTCAAGCAAATTTTTCAAAGAAACTCAAGAGCAAAGCATGAGAGAGAACTCAAGCATGTCTTATAAAGGCTTAGGAAACATACTTGTAAGTATTTCAAAAGTTAAAATATCATTTGAAATATATTTTGAAGCTTTTTCAAGAGATTATAGAGATTTAAGGACCTATTTAAGTATTTTGAATTAAGTTTTATAAAGATCATAAGAGAGTAAATCAAATTTTTTTTTAAATAAAGATATTTTATTAAATAGGATTTTGATACCTCAGATGATTGAATTTTTCAGTTCAGATGACTGAAGTGAAGACTTCAGATGACCGAACTTCATGTTCAGACATCTGAAGAATTAGTTCAGACGTCTGAAGATTAAGTGCAGACGTCTGAAGATTTTATGGACAAAAAGAGGCAGTAGTAGTTCAGACGTCTGAACTCACGACTTCAAACATCTGAACCTGGAACCTCAGACATCTGAACCCTAACTTCAGACATCTGACCCTGTATCTAGTTCTATTTTTAAAGGATTTCAGGAACTTCAGACATCTGACCTCGAATCCTCAGACGTCTAAACACTGTTCAACGGGCAAAAATTTTAAAACTCTTATTTTTTAAATTATAGCCGTTTGAACCCCAAATTTTCTAACAACTTGGGAAACTCTTTAAGGAAACTTTTGCAACAAGGAAACTTGCTTAGAAGTATATAAATACATGTGTTTTGTGAATTAAAAAAACACACCAAGCATTGAAAATCTCTCAAACTCTCTTGCTCTCAAAATCTCTCTTTGATCAATCTCTTGCAAAGCTGAAAGTACTATTGTTCTGATATTCTTGCTCATCAAATCCTAAAGAATTACTGATTTCTCATCTGGAGAAAAGGAATTTGGTGAATTCTTTCAAAAGCTTCAAAAGTTTATTTCATTCTTGATATTTTATCTTTTGAAGTACATAGTTTTGATTTGTACTAATCTGCTCTTTGCGTGAGCTTCTCTTGTACACTAGCTTTTGATATTTCTTGTGTATATTTTGGACGATTCCAGACTGTTGGATTGTTGACCAAACAAGGACATATTGTTTGGAGAAGGCGGGCTCTAGCCTTGGCGAAAGGAGTGGTTGTAAACAGGTGTTGTTCCACCCGATAACGGAACTGCTACAATGGAACCCTTCGGTGTTTTGCCAAGGGCGAGGACGTAGGCTGTGTTGAAGTCGAACCTCATAAAAAATCTTATGTCTTTTTCGTTGCTTTACTTTATATTCTGTACTTGTTGTTGCTGTATGATTTAAAAGTGCAGGTTGCAGATTTTTAAGTGAGAAAGAAACAAAGACTCTTAATATTTAGAAAGTACGTTTTGATTAACTGTTTGCGGAAACCCAAAAGGGAGTACGTTGGTTAATCTGCGCAAATCTTGATCAAAAGAAGTGCATACTAAAAGCTTACAGGGAAATCAACAAAAGCTCTAATATTCTTGGTTGAGTGATTGAATTACTTTGATTTCATTAATTGACTTGTGAATTTAAATTTCAGTATTTTTAAGTGTGATTATCATTTATTGATTGTAGTTTTCTGGGTATTATAAAGAAAAGCTTAAAAATCATTAAAATTAAAAAGAATCCAATTCACCCCCCCTCCCCTCTTGGGAAGCTATTCCTAATTTCAGAGGGTATAGGAAATTATTGTGACTTATAGAGCATATCACATAACTTTTCTACACCTAGGACACCTCAACAAACGGTGTGGTAGAAAGAAAGAATAGGTCACTACAAGAGATGGGTAAAACTATGTTGAATGAACATAACTTACCTAAATACTTTTGGGTCGAGGCCATAAATACCGCATGTTATGTCACGAATAGGGTGTTGATTAGACCGTCAATAAATAAAACCCCTTATGAATTGTGGAACAACCATAAACCTAATATTTCCTATTTTCATGTGTTTGGTTGTAAATGCTTTATGCTTAGAGATAATGAACACCTAGGGAAATTTGACTCTAAATCTAATGAAGGTATTTTCCTAGGTTATGCACTTAATAGTAAAGCATATAGGGTTTTCAATAAAAGATCATTGACTGTCATTGAATCTATTCATGTCGTGTTTGATGAATCTAATCCATTTTCTAAGAAAGATGATGAAGATGGTATTGACATTAGAAAATGCTTATATAAATTGTGTATTGGAAATAATGCAAGTGAAAATTCAGAAATAAATGATAAATCATCTGAAGATAATGAAAATGAAATTCGAGAGTTGCCTAGAGTTGGAAATTTATTAGAAATCATCCTATAGATGAAATCATAGGTGAACCATCCCGTGGTGTAGCCACAAGATCCTCCTTAAAAAACCTAGTGAGTCATTCTGCTTTCTTGTCCCAAGAAGAACCTAAAAATATTAAAGAAGCCATAGAGGATGAGTCTTGGGTGATGTCCATGCAAGAAGAACTTAATCAATTTGAAAGAAGAAGAGTGTGGACCCTAGTTCCTAGGCCTAATGATTATACAATTATTGGAACTAAATGGGTATATAGAAATAAGAAAGATGAGAATGGGGTAGTAACTAGGAATAAGGTTAGACTACTTGCCCAAGGTTATAATGAGTAGGAGGGGGTTGACTTAGATGAAACATATGCTCTCATTGCTAGGTTGGAAGTCATTCGTATGTTACTCGCTTTTGCTGCTTTAAAAAATTTTAAATTATTTCAAATGGATGTTAAAAGTGCTTTTCTAAATGGCTACATTAATGAAGAAGTATATATAGAACAACCACTCGATTTTGAAAATCATAAATATCCAGACCATGTTTACCGGTTGTCTAAGGCTTTGTATGGATTGAAACAAGCTCCTAGAGCTTGGTATGAGAGGCTTAGTGGTTTTCTACTAGAAAATGGGTTTACCCGTGGCAAGATTGACACTATACTCTTCATCAAATCTAAAAATTATGATATGCTTCTTGTTTAAATTTATGTGAACGATATCATTTTTGGAGCAACTAATGATGATTTGTGTAATGAGTTTGCCAAGTGCATACAAAGTGAATTTGAAATGAGCAAGCTAAATGTGGAACTTTCATATGCCAATCTAAATATATCAGGGACTTGCTAAAGAAATTTAATATGGAAAATTGTAAAATTCTTGGTAAAACTATGAACTCTTCCATAAGCTTGATAAAGATGAGCAAGGGATCCCTGTTGATGTGAAATTGTATCGTGGCATGATTGGGAGTCTCCTATATCTTACTGCTAGTAGGCCTGATATTATGTTTAGTGTGTGTATGTGTGCTAGGTTTTAGGCTGCTCCTAAGGAATCCCATCTAAAAGAAGATAAACAAATCCTTAAGTATCTAGTTGGAACTATAGAGTTAGGCTTATGGTACCCTAAGCATACTACCTTTGAGATTATGAGTTATACTGATGCTAACTTTGCCGAAAGTAAGGTTGATAGAAAAAGTACCAACGACACTTGTCACTACTTAGGACAATATCTTGTTTCTTAGTTCTCCAAGAAATAGAACTCAGTTGTCTTATCCACAGCCAAAGCAGAATATATTGCGGCTGGAAGTTGTTGTGCTCAAACTCTTTATATGAAACAACAACTTATAGATTTTGGATTGCACTACGATACAATATCGATTAAATGTGATAATACCAGTGCAATCAACATCTCTAAAAATTCTATCTCACATTTACGAACTAAACACATTGAAATTAGACATCACTTCCTTCGTGATCTCGTGCAAAAAGGAGATGTAGCTCTTGAGTTTGTATGCACTAATGAACAGTGGGCGGACATATAAACCAGTTCCCGAAGATAGGTTCATACAAATTAGACATGAGTTAGGTCTAATGCATAGTAAAGAGGCTTCTTAGATATTTCACAGTTCGCATAAACTTAGGGAGAGCTTTTAAGTAAAAGTTACAAGTCTAACTACAATATATGATTGTTGATATTTCCTATTGGTTTAGACTTAGTGAAAATTGATCATTTCTTGTTGTTTGTAATTCATACTTTTAATATCTAAAGCATGATAATGTTGGACTTTATGTTTTATTGCTTTGATCATACTAAAACTGTTTGAGTAGTTGTGGATAAACTGCCAGGATTTATAAACTTAAACAAGTCATTGTTTATACAGGATTTGTGTTGGAAAGTCCCATTTTTAGACGGCATTCTGCCGAAATTTTTCCAAAACTTTCCAAACTTCCTGTGTATAACAATGCTTATTACCCATTGTTGTTGCCTTGAACTGTCATTCTTATGGCCCTTTTTGCTGTTGCCAAAAGGGGGTGATGTAGGGGCAAAAATTAGGTTAAATTAATAGATTGAATTGAATTTAGGATTGAATTGGATTGAACTTATTATTTAGAATTTTACATGATGCACATTGTTAGGAGGAGCCTTTTAAGGCTATACCCATTTTTTGTATAATGTATTTGCCATCATCAAAAAGGAGGAGAATGTTGACTTTATAGGCCGCACCCGGTTTTGATAATGACAAATACTCAGGTATTTGATGATTGTCAAGTATTTGTGCAGGCTTAAATGAATATCCCAAGGAATGACACTTGAAACAACTAGAAGACCCTGAAGACTTCAATTTGTAATTGAAAATTCAATGATTGTAATATGGGTCTATAATAGTAACCTAGGATGTGGTTTGTATTTATCTTACCTATACATCATGCATATTGGATATATGGTAAGCTCAATAAAACCATAGCAAGACTCTAGGTTCCAACACTCACACACATATCATATAATATATAGGAGTGTTAAGTCAGCGCTTTAAATTGAACAATTATCAGGAATTTGAGAGGGCTCTAGTGACCAAATGCTTGGAGTTCAAAATTCCTCGAGCGCCTGAACTGTTGAAGAGTCAACAGTTGACTTGGGCTCTTAGGCGACCGACCAATAATGTGCATATCTTCCACGGGTGCCCGAACCCTTCGAAAGGGACATTCCACCAACTTGGGCTACTGAGTAGTTTAGTTTAAAAAGAGTCCCGGACAACCGAACACACGAGTTCAGGCCACCGAATATAGGATCGGGCACCTGAAGTTATGAAACAATGCTACTGACTTTGATTCGGGCTGCCAAACCATGACATGGGCGATCGAACTCATTTAAATTACTTTTATTACTATGTCTAATCATGCGACTGAACCTCAGTTTAGCCACCCGAACCTCGGCGAGTTAAAATAATTTTAACCACAGTAAAACTAGGTTAAATTGGGCTAATGATGTTTTAACTATTTGAGACTTTTTTAATTATTCCCAATATATCCCAAACGGTTAAAATTTTACCCCTACCTATAAATATAGGCTCATTTGCAAAGATTAGAAAGTAATTAGCAATTTACATTGGCCAAACTTCTCTATTTTCAAAATACACTCTTTGGCCAAATACTCTCAAATCTTCACCTCCTTGATATATTCTGAGATTGTGAGAACATTTCTAGAGTGCTTGTGATTGCTAGGATTGCTAGAAACTCCCATTTGATTGATTGTTTGTTTGCAATATTTTTATTAGGGAGTTTTAGCTTAAGTTTTATCCCACAGATTTTGATTATAAATCTTGTGCTAAGATAAACTAAGTGAGCTTAGGATATTTGCATCTTTGTTGCAAGTGTCCAATAGCTTGGTTTTTGTTGTGCAAATATTTTTCAAACAAGCAAAACATTTTCAAACTAGTATTGTGCGTATTTCATTAAGGAAAATCTTATTGAACTAGTTTGATTATCTGATTCATATCTTTGGAATATTGATTTTCTACTTAATTGTGCATTGCTTAGATTCCAAGATACTGCTTGTTTTGAACACTCTTGAGCATATCACTGATTATATTATATTGAGTGTTGATAGCACAACAATTTGCATCACTGAACTTACACTATATCCATATCATTTATATGTATGTGAATGCGCATTTTGGGTACATATCTGCTTTACGTGAAAGCATAATCACTGTACCATCTAATTGAGAGAATGCTGTTGTATTTTCAGGCGTGGCCTGAGGGGACAATAATCCAGCCCGGTAAGGATTGGTTGTAAAGATTGAGGTCGGCCCTGTGCTAATTGACCTGGTTTGTTTAGGTGCCACTCCACCCGTTTAAGTGAGCAATTATAGTCGTAATCCTTGTACTTGTTAGCCAGGGCGGGGACGTAGGCAATTTGCTGAACTTCGATAACATTTCTGCGTGTAACTTTCCTTACTGCTTTCTAGTGCATGTGTAGTTAATTAAAGTGCTTGATTTAATTTCCAGTAGATATTATAATTGATTTTCTTTATTCCACTAGACTGATCATAGGGTTGTGAATATACTGCTGTTAGGATACTCACCTAGGGCATAAATTTTTAAAATACCAATTCACCCCCCTCTTAGGATCATGGCAAAGCTATCAACATCCACTGGTATACCTTGTTCGTCTTTGTCTAATTTCAATGAAGACCTCATAGGTGTCCCTATTATTTTTCCATCTTCTATATTAAACCTTTTGAGTATATCTCTAATGTACTTCGATTGATTTATAAAAATTCCATGTTTTTCTTGTTTGATCTGAAGTCCTTGGATGGAATTTACTTCACCCATCATGCTCATCTCAAATTCATTTTGCATAGTACTTGCAAACTCATTGCACAACTCTTCATTTGTTGCTCCAAATATGATATCACCTACATATACTTGAACTAGGAGCATGTTATTATTCTTAGACTTTATGAAAAGTGTTGTGTCTATCTTCCCTCTGATAAATCCATTATCCAATAGAAAATCACTTAGTCTTCCATACCGAGCTCTAGAAGCTTGCTTTAAACCGTACAAGGCTTTTGTTAGTCTATAAATGTGATTTGGATACTTATGGTTTTCAAAACTTGGGGGTTGTTCTACATAAACTTCTTCACTTATGTAGCCATTTAAAAATGCACTTTTTGACATCCATTGACACAACTTGAAATCCTTAAAAGCAGCATAGGCTAAAAGGATTCGAATGGCTTCCATTCGAACTACAGGTGCAAAATTTTCCTTAAAGTCTATTCTTTCTTCCTGGTTATATCCCTGAGCTACTAATCTTGCCTTATTTCTAACAACTATCTCATGTTCATCTTTCTTATTCTTATATATTCATTTTGTTCCAATAATTGTCTTATCTTTAGGTCTAGGAACTAATGTCCATACTTTATTTCTATCAAACTGGTTTAGCTCTTCTTGCATGGGCATCACCCACGATTCATCCTCAATTGCATCACTCATATTCTTAGGTTCTTCTTAAGATAGGAATGCGCAATGACTAACCATGTTTCTAAGTGAGGATTACTACTCCACGTGATGGTTCACCTATTATTTGATCAATGGGGTGATTCTTTATATACTTCCATTCTCTAGGTGGTTCATTAATCTCATTTTCAATTTGATTATTTTCAGTATAGGGTTCCTTAGCATCATTTCTCTTATCTAAATCATTTTCAATAGATACTTTTTCAAATTCCTTATTTATTTCAATTTCATCTGCATCAGTCTTTTTTGGAGAAGGGATTTGACTTATCAAATACTACATGGATAGATTCTACAACAGTTAATGTTCGTTTATTATATACCCTATAGGCTTTACTATCTAAGGCATACCCTAGAAAGATTCCTTCATCTGATTTCACATCAAATTTTCCTAAGTGTTCATTGTCTCTAAGCACAAAACATTTATAGCTAAAGACATGAAAATACGATATGTTTAGTCAATGGCCATTCCATAATTCGTAAGGAGTCTTATTTAGAGATGGTCTAATCAAAAATCTATTTAGAACATAGCGGGCAGTATTTACTGCCTCAGCCCAGAAGTACTTGGGTAGTTTATGTTCGTTAAGTATAGTTCTGGCCATTTCTTGCATAGACCTATTCTTTCTTTCAACTACACCATTTTTTTGTGGTGTTCTAGGAGCCAAAAATTTATGAGCTATTCCTAATGAATTTTAATAGTCTTCCATGCCTTGATTTTTAAATTCTCTACCCCTATCACTTCGAATTTTAGTGATAGTATATCCCTTTTCATTTTTAATTTTCTTGCACAGATTTATGAATTGTTCACATGCTTCATCTCCTAAAAACAGTACCCATGTATATCTTAAATGATCATCAACTTTGATGAATGCGTATGATTTTCCTCCTAAACTCTTAGTTGCGTGTGGACCAAATAAGTCTAAGTGTAGCATTTGAAGTGGTCTCGTAGTAGAGATAACTTTCTTCTTCTTAAAACTTGATCTTATTTGTTTTCCTAGTTGACATACATTACAGATTTTACCTTTCACAAATTTAGCCTTAGGCAATCCTTTAACTAAGTCTCCTTTAACTAGTTTAGATATCAAGTCCATGTTTGCATGTCCTAGTCTCCTATGCCAAATCCAACTAATTTCATTCATAGCAGAAAAACAAGTAACATGTTGAGAAGCAAGATTGTCAAAGCTAGTGGTGTAGACATTTTCATTACGATCTACAGTAAACAGTACTTTGTTTTTCAGATTTATTCTCTACAATGAGAAAGAACAAGAAACACACCAGAGTTGTTGGATGATGCCTTAAGCATTGTAACTTTCTTAGTTTTGTTTTATTCATTCTTCCTTTCATTTATTGCTAGTTTATAAGTAATAAGTGAACCGATCAATTCATCAACAAAAATCTCCTTCATATTCCTTCCTTCTGCTATTGCAGTGGCCTTAGCTTCCCAAACTAGAGGTAGTCTCCTAAGTATCTTCTTGATCAACTCATAAGCAGGGTAAGATTTACCAAGAACATTTAAAGAATTCGTGATGTCTGTGAATCCAATGTACATGGATTGAATAGATTCATCAGTAGTCATTTTAAATGCCTCATATTCACTAGTAAGCATGTCCATCCTACTATCTTTTACTTCCTTAGTACCTTTATATGTGTCTTCTAACTTTTCCCAGATCTCTTTAGCAGTGTTACAGGCTATCGCCCTATTAAAATCATTTACATCTAGTGTCCATAATAGTGAGTTCATTGCAGTAGCATTTATTTGCACAGATTTCCAGTCTTCCTATGTATATTCATCTTCAGTCTTACGAACATTTACTTCATCAACTACTTTCATAGGAACATGGTTTTCCTTAGAAACTATTTTCCAAACTTTCCATTCTATATTTAACCGGTATATTCTCATCCTACATTTCCAGTAAATGTAATTTACACCATAGAAAATTGGTGGTCTAGTGGATGAGTGTCCCACACCAAATAGAGTTACATCGATGTGTGTCATGTGATCATTTTACAAAAAAAATGATTAAATCTATGTAAACCTCGCTCTGATACCAAATGTGAATTCAGGTGTAATTCCAAGAGGGTGGTGAATTGGGTATTTTGAAAATATTTAATTTTACTTCAACAATCAGTCCCTATTTTCAGATTTAACACCAAAAATCACCAGGGTTTGAAATTAATTCAATCCAATAATTTTATATTCAATTAAACCAAATTAATTACCAAATGCTTGCAAGGTTATTCAACATACACACATGCAAGATAGGTAATGAAATGTGTTGCGGAAATTAAAAGGAGTAAGGAAAGAGAGAAGGCAAACACAATTTTTATAAGGTTCAGCCAACTCGGCCTACATCCTCGCTTTGAGCAATCCACTATTTACAGGAGATAACCGGGATGGAGCTTCCCTTACAATCTACTATTTACAGGAGATACAGCTTCCTTCTAATTCGCTGTTTATAAGAGATACAACTCTCTTCTCAAACCCGGTTCACAACCCGAACTGTGATTACAATATAATTGTTCTACAAAAACTCAATAATGCTTCTACACAAGCTGGTGAGTACAATAGAAATCCCTAACACATATTCATATGATAAAACTTAAAGCTTAATGAGTGTATGTAATGTGGTCAATAAAATCTCTGAATGGCTATTCCGCTTCAAATATTGAATCCAACTAAATGATCTTAATACAAATATGTAATTCAGTTTTGCTCCAAAAATCTAGATCGACCAGTTTTGTTTCAAATATCCAAAACACAATATGATCTTTGTATATGAATATGTATATATAATATGTGTTCCAAAGATCAAAAAACCTAATATAATATTTTTCAATTAGGATATTTAATCAAGTGGTTTTATAATATCGAAAATATCGAGTCTTTAAATGAATAAACACTAGAATAAAAAATATTCAACCTTTGGCAGAACTTTTCTCAAGAAGTGATCTTTTCAAACAATATATATAAGTAAGCCCAAAATCAATCTCTCAAATAATATTCAATGATAAATTATTGTTCAGCATATGGACAAAAATTTTAAAAAGAGAAAAGTGCGTCTGTCGTATAGTAGGTTGCTTACTAAATTTTTTGATCACTTTGACATTGTTCAAACTAGCATGCTTAGTGTAGTACCTACACAAGATGATACATACACTAAGGCCACCCTTCACCGTATGCACTTTGTGCGGGATGATCAGGACATGATTTGGAGGAAACTTGATGAACTGGTTGGCGGGTTGAGAAGAAGCAATGGAAGCGGAAGCTGAAGTTGGGGAACAGGACTTCGCTGACATTCATATAGATACTCCTATACCCAATTTTCTGCTGTCACCGGATCAGGTCCTCCTGTAAAGGCCGGAGGGTTCATCCTCATAAATTCTTTAGTACTGCAGCCCTATCCTGTAGGTGGATAGTTCTGTTCCTTGGGTTCCTTCTTCATTTCCGCATTAACTTGACAAACAATACCTCGCAACACCTTAAAGGTATCTATTTCTTCCTCGCTAAAGGTCACTGAATCCTCCCTTCCTTCAGCCTCTACATTCACATCTCCAGAATCCATCCTGAAAATAGGACAAAGAAGAGATAAGAATTCCATATCATAACTTCAAATATCATAATCATTTAATTAAATCCAATAAAAATCTTCATATAAGGACCAGTCTCACAATTTAGAAACAAAAACATCTAAGGTTTATCGTGGCTTTTCTGAGGCCGTCGACTGCTTCAGAAAAATCACAGGAAATCATCGACGTATTTTCGCCTCTAAATTACAAAACACAGTCCTATACTTCCCAATATCAAACCTATTTCTCAGTACCTAAACTATTCATCTAGTATCCTTATCCTAACTATTTCCTATACTCTAGTATAAATCATTTCTAAATCCTCAAAATCCCAAAAATCATTGCTCTGATACCATAATGTAACACCCCAAACCCTTCCGCTCGGGTCCAGTGCATTATACCTAATAAAATCCTGATAATCCATAATTCATAATATATGCAATGAAAAACATAAACATAATCTCCATATAACATAATACCAGAGTTTACTAATTCTAACTATAATCCATAATAAATCATCCTTCGCATGCATTTCCATAAATCTACATAACTCCCAAAACATTTTAGTATTTTCACAATCATTCCTTACTCAACAGAGCATAAAGACATAAAACATAAATATTTACATTCCCCAAAGTATTATCAGTATATATACCCTTTCTCTTAATACTTCTCAAAAAGTCTAAAAACCCTTAAGCTCCCTAAGCTCGAGCTCGAGGATGTCCTGGAAAAAAAATAATCATACTCAGGTGAGACACATCTCAGTAAGGGAAGAAACAATATATTAAAACAACGTGTGGCTAACATGAGGTAAATAAATATCATTTTAATAACATTTGTAAAGCATTTTCATAAATAATGAAATCATTCTCTGAATCTAAACAATCACATGCAAAGGTTTAACCCACGATATTACCCAAGGATAGGGGTGATTACCCGCTCGTACAAGTAGCACCCCTCTGCTCTGATACTCAGGCAACCCTAGGATCACAACTAAAGCATACCAGGGCACTCACCTTACTCAGTAAGCCCTCAAGTGTTAAATTGATCTCGTAATCACACAATTCAAACAAAGGTTTACCAATGAAGGTCCCAAAGATAGGGAAATCTACCCGCCCATACAAGTAGGTTCCCTCTACCCAAGTACGTTATGCGGCTACTACAACATCTGAAACTACTAGTGCACTCGCCCTTCTCAGCTAGCCCTTAGGCGAAGAATACGCCTCGCCCAATTGAAAAATGTTCTAGATACATAGATACTTCTAATATCATAATACTTTATTCATTCTTGTCATTATTCATTCATACACATTTGTCCATGTTCATGGCTTAAACATTATATTTCATTTCACTTTAAGTGACTCTTTCCCATTTATGTAACACCCTCAAACTTCTCTATATTTTTTTTTATTTTTTTTTTATACATATCTATATCCATATCTAAGCAGTAGAACACAAATCACATTACCATATATATATATATGTAAATACTATGCAATACCAAAATCTAGTATTTATCGACCATAGTCATACAAAACAAATCCCTCCAGCATCATCTACCCCAAAAATACAAAACTCTATCAAAAACTCACCCTATAACCAGGGTAATCAAAATACACTCTATCTGTGAGCCTGATCTGCTCGCCCAGCTGGCTCACCTGAAAAATGTTTAAGTCATGGGGTGAGTCGACGCTTAGTAAGTGGAAATATGCTATTACTAGTGTGTGGCAACTAAGTTAGGAATACTGTTTAAATAACAACTGTACTGTAATATAATAATAAATATGTAAAGCATAACTTTCTTTTCACAATTTAAAATATAACTGTATCATCTTTGTTTTCTACTCTTCATACTGCTAATATTATACTATACTCATCATATACTGTAAAAACTGTATACATATACATAACTGTGTTCTTTCCATGAGACTCTGTATGTCATGATTTGACCCCTCATGACAGGGTTGTGCGGCCCGTAGACGGGACTTCATCTGGTTGGCCCTTCAGATAAGTCAATATACTCTACACTACCTCAGCCCGGCCAAACTACATCCATTCCTAGGCTTGAGACTGGCTACTACCTCATCAAACCGGCCCCCTCCACCTAATGAACTAGGGAGCTGCATACCCTCTGAGCACGGTCGACGGTACCCACACACTATCCGAGATATGTGGTTGCACTCTATTTGTATATAGCAACGGTACCGTGCTCTGTATTCTTTGTCTGTATCTATCTGTATTCTTTCCTCGGGGATCTGATACTATATATATATATACTCTTTTACTGTTTTCATCATGTTTCCCAAATTACCATAACGCTATCTTTCTGTACTGTAAATACTGTAATCTCTGTATACTGTATCTATAGCATCTTGATGTTATCTCTGTATATCTGTCTGTATTCTCTATCTATATACTCTATCTGTATACTCTGTATGTTATGGTAATAGGAAACATGGCATACTATAAACACTGTATATACTATTCTGTATATATACTGATCTGAGTAAAGTTGTAATATACTAATCTAGATAAATATCTGTGATATTCTGATCTATATAAAACTAAAACATACTGATCTGAATAAAACTGTAATATACTGTTATGGATAAAATATCTGTAATATACTATCTATATTTGTGTATTTAGTATAGTATGATACACTGTAAAGACTATATAAGTTCGTCATCACATAAATATCTACTCAAGCCACACAAGCATTTAAAACTCATATTCTATAAAACTAGGTAATAAGCTGGTATATACATATGTGTAAAATCTCTGTTAACATTATAACAATTCCTAGCATAGCATATTTCCCTTACCTTAACTCTGAAAAGCCCCTACTAAATTCTGGCCCTATACCCGCAGGATTCCCCACTCAACACCCTGAAAACCACATCCCCCAGAACAAAACATCCGTATTTCTTTGTGTATTGTATTTCTTATAACTGAGGGAAAGACAAATACTGAATAAAATGCATTACCCTGTGATTGGGACGAAATCAAAACCAATTTCTCCAATGATCAATTCCAGCAAACTTGCAGAGAACTTCGCCAGGAGCATCGTGGTAACCTCAGATCCAGCAAGTTTTTCACTATTTATAGGGCCAGATTTGTCAACGAGACACGTCACCTCGTCGACAAGTCCTTTAGTAATTTCATCGATGAACCTTACCTCCTCGTTGACGAAATTCAGACTGCCCAAAATCCCTCTCGGTATCTTCTCATCAACAAATATTGTCTTCGTCGACGAGGTCCTCTTATGCCTTCGTCGACGAATCCCCTGTGTTCGTCAACGAGGCCCCTGAAAATTCTCTTCCTCTTTATTATTCAAACAATAATATTATTATTCGGGTTCTTACAATTTACATCATTCACATTTGTCATTTCATTCCATAGTCATTCCACTATCATTTCATTGCATAACATTTTCATTTCATTCCTTTGTACTACAGTTGGTCTTTAGTCATCATCAGTTAGTCCACATAGAAATGTGCTAGAATCTGCTAACAATTAGTGCACATAGAAATACGCTAGAATATGCTAACATGACTATCTTTCAGTTGTCTTACATTTACATGGTTGCATTTAACATACACAAGCAACATTGTCCATATCATATTTTATTCTCAATACTTTACTTGCTTAGCCTGCATCTCATACATTTAATATATATATTTGCACAGAATCTCATGCCACACAGTTTAACAATAAAATTCATATATATTCCTTACAAAATAAGCCAACCCATAATTAACATTTATATGCTAAAAATACATTTCATTTCTTACTTAATTCCTTAGAAAATTTCTTTCACTTTCATTCGTTTACTTTCACATATACAGAACTATATAAACAATCCTAAGCTCAGAAAACATAGTTTTACATGGTTGGCATTTTAAATCCACATAAAACATATATATATATAAATAACACATAATCCATTTTAATTCATGAAAAACCTGATTTAATACATAAATTTTTTCCTTACTTGACTTCAAACTACGCTAGCAGGATCCCCGAACCGATACCCGTAGTATTCACTTGGACCCTGAATTCAAAAATCCTTGCTTAATTAAAATAAATTCCAATTAACTCAAATATTAAGGAAAACACTTATTTACTATTTCCTAGGCTCCATATAATATTATTCATTAAGGAAATCCTAAAATAACTCACTTACCTTGATTTTGGGATGTTTTCCAAACCCCTTAATCCAACGATCAACTCCTACAGCCTTGTAGAGAATGATCCTACGAACCTCGTGGTGGTTCCAGATCATCAAACCGGGTCAAATCTGGCCCGAAATGAAAGAGAGAAGGCTAGGGAATCGTTTTTAAAGAGAGAGAGAGAGAGAGAGAGGAGAGAGAGTTAGCGAGTTTTACACTAAAAATGAAGAAAAACTTTATTTATAGGCAGGACTTCGTCGATGAGACACGTGGGTTCGTCGACGAGGTGCTGTAGAGACTTTGTCAATGAGAAGATACCTTTGTTGACGAAATTCAGAGTTCCAAAATATACTCTCTTGGGATTCTTTCATCGATGGGGAACTGGTGTTCGTCGACAATTTTAGATGGACACTCGTCGACGAAGACAGGACATTCACCGACGAGGCCTACTTTTCCTTCTTAAATCCTTCCTTTATCCCTCATTACCCATTAATCCATTTATTTATTATATTTCCTAATTATTTGAAATTATGGGTCATTACATTCTTCCCTCCTTATGAAATTTCGTCCTCGAAATTTTACTAACTAATCATCCTTTTACATGACTTAAATCATTTACTAACTACCTTCATAAGAACTTAACATGCATATCTTCATATAAATCATTCAATCATTATTCATTAAATTAAATCATCATTATCTTAAATATAAATTCATACTTGCTTCCCTAATGGCATCCTCCTCAACTCGGAGTGTGTACAATCGAGGTGGAGCACCCCTTCCAAGCGGTACCTACTGCTTTCCCCAGTCCTGATTCTGAGCAGATACCATAGGCAATGGCTCTCGACAATCTTTCCTATGGTGCCCTGGCTTACCGCACCTGTAGCAATTCGGAGTATCATACCAGCATTTGCCCCTATGTCTCTTATTACACTTCGGACACACAGTGCCCATTGCTTCCTTCCCTTTGTTCATTGATCCTTGACTGGCCTCAAACACCATATGGTATAGGTCTCTTCTTCTGCTCTACAGACTCAGTGCTGCCCTAGATACTCTTTTCCAACACCGAAGCCTGATCAACAAGTTCTGAAAAATTCAGAACCTAAAACCCGACTACCAGCTCATAAATCTTGCGCCTCAGGCCTTTCTCAAATTTCTTGGCCTTCTTTGCTTCATTTGGGACCAAAAATGGAGCGAAATGCGATACTTCCACAAATTTAGCCGCATATTCCGCAACCGTCATATCTTCCTAGGTCAGATTGGTGAACTCCTCAATCTTTTCTTCTCTGACAGATGAAGGAAAATACCTGTCAAAGAACAGCTCCTTGAATCTCTCCTAAGTAAGAGCTATCTTTACGTCCCTCTGATCCTCTAGCAACTTTGCAGAAAGCCACTAGCACTTGGCCTCTCCTGTCATCTTAAAAGCGGCATAATGGACCTTTTGCTCGTCCGTGCAGTCGAGTACAACCATGATCTCCTCTATCTCCTGTACCAAATTTTTTGCTGTCACCGGATCAAGTCCTTCTATAAAGGCTAGAGGGTTCATCCTCATAATTCTTTAATACTGCAGCCCTGTCCTGCAGGCGGACTGTTCTGTTCCTTGGGTTCCTTCTTCATTTCCGCTTTAATTCAATGGAAGATACCTCGCAACACCTTAGAGGTATCTATTTCTTCCTCGCTAGAGGTCACTGAATCCTTCCTTCCTTCAGCCTCTACATTCTCATCTCCAAAATCCATCCTGAAAATAGGACAGAGAAGAGATAAGAATTCCATATCATAACTTCAAATATTATAATCATTTAATTAAATCCAATAAAAATCCAAAATCTCCATATAAGGATCAGTCTCACAATTCAGAAATAAAAACATCTAAGGTTTACCGTGGCTTTTCTGAGGCCGTCGACTGCTTCAGAAAAATCACAAGAAATCGTCGAGATAATTTCGCCTCCAAATTACAACACATAATCCTATACTTCCCTATATCAAACCTATTTCTTTGTACCTAACTATTCATCTAGTATCCTTATCCTAACTATTTCCTATACTCTAGTATAAATCATTTCTAAATCCTCAAAATCCCAAAAATCATTGCTCTAACACCATAATGTAACGCCTCGAACCCTTCCACTCGGATCCGATGCATTATACCTAATAAAATCCTGATAATCCATAATTCATAATATATGCAGGGGAAAACATAAACATAATCTTCAAACTACGCTGACTTAATACATAAATTTCATGAAAAACCTAATTTAATACATAAATTTCCCCCTTACCTAACTTCAAACTACGCTGGCAGGATCCCTGACGCTGGCAGGATCCCTAAACCAATACCCGCAGCGTTCACTTGGACCCTGAGTCCAAAAATCCTAACTTAATTAAAATAAATTTGAATTAACTCAAATCTTAAGGAAAACACTTATTTACTATTTCGTAGGCTCCATATAACATTATTCATTAAGGAAATCCCAAAATAACTCACTTACCCTGATTTTGGGATGTTTTCCAAACCCCTCAATCCAACGATCAGCTCCTACAACCTTACAGAGAATAATCCTATGAACCCCATGGTGGTTTCAGATTGTCAAACTGAGTCAAATTCGGCCCAAAATCGAAGAGAGTAGGTTGGGGAATCATTTTAAGAGAGAGAGTTCGCAATTTTTACGCTGAAAATGAAGAAAAACTCTATTTATAGGCAGGGTTTCGTTGACGAGACACATGGGTTAGTCGACGAGGCGCTATAGAGACTTTGTCGATGAGAAGATACCTTCATTGACGAAATTCAGAGTTCCAAAATATACTCTCTCGGGATTCCTTTGTCAACGAGGAACTAGTGTTCGTCAATGATTTTAGATGGACACTTGTCGACGAAGACAGAACATTCGTCGACGAGGCTTACTTTTCCTTCTTAACTCCTTCCTTTATCCCTCATTACCCATTAATCCATTTATTTATTATATTTCCTAATTATTTTAAATTCCGGGTTATTATAATGCAGGTTAATACCAAAGCAAATTTATGATCAAACAAGTCTGGATGGGGCAATGAGCAAACAAATGATTGACGAAGCTTTGAGCAAGGGTCATGACAAAGCTCACAAGAAATACCCAAAGCACAACCAGTCAAAGTTTATATAAATACTTGTATTTGCTTACATGTGTGTTGGGATGTGTGTGAGGTAGGAAAACTCTTGTAACTCTTATGCTTGTGATATTGGTAAGAATATTTTGCAAAGAGCTGAGCAAGTTTGATTACATCTAATTCATATTAGTTTAGAACATTAAAATGAGTTTTTCACATGCATGCTAAATTAGACTGATGCATAAAAATGCAGTATGAAGTTTTTTTATATGCATACCAAGTCATACCATTGCATAAGATGTCAAAATAAACTTTCAAACATGTTTTATTAACCAAGGCATCTTACATTTGGTCTAAACTACATTTGGACAAGGTTGGATCATAATTAGAACAAACATACTTCATTTGGACTTATCCTAGCAGGAGTTAGTACATTTTGAGGCTTACTAGTGTCGTAAAACAGGGGACTCGTCGACTAGGAAATCTAGAGGCCAACTTGAGATTTTGCACAGGTGGCTCGTTGACGAGAACAGGGCACTCATCGACTAGTGGGTGCGTGCGACTTGTTGACTAGCAAAACCAGTAGCCATTTTATGCCATGTAGCCTAGGTGACTCAATGACGAGGACGGGGCACTCTTCGACATGTGTGTGTGCGCTACTCATCGACTAGTCCATGGAATCGTCGACTAGTGGTTGTGGTAGACTGTAATAAATGCGTGACAACAACTAGTTTTTGCTTTGTCTTGTCTCCATTAATGCCCAATGGCTAGCCAATGACTTGCTCATCTCCTTGGCCATAAATATAATCCATTAGCATTCGTTAAATACATTGATTGAAAATTGGTTGTTAAGATTTTTGTTGGAGCATTCATTCTAGGCTTTCATTTGCTCAAAGCTCTCTTGCACTTTGTTCTTGTTATTCATCACTTGCTAAAAGAGAGTAGTTTGAGGATTTTATTTGTATTATCAGCTCAAGAAGGGGCACCTCTTGTTATCTATATATTTGTATTGTATGTAAGCTTGAAGGTTCTTTGTGAGCCATTAATAAGGTAGTTCTTGGTGAACTATGTTGACTCTATGAGTCCAATCCGGTTTTGATAATGACAAATCACTTGGTATTTGATCTGTGCATTGAGATTGTGAGCAGAAACTATATTAAGCATGCACGGAAGGATAACAAGTCAAGGGAGCCATAAAGAATAAAGCATACATATCTTGGCAAGATCCATGAAACTCAAAGAGTACAAGAATGAAGATGCAAGCACCAAGTTCAAGAGCGTCATAGGAATGGGTACTTAGAACTCATGTATTTACATTTTCATATGATTTAATTTGAGGCTCGAATCATAATCTAGAATGACTTTAGGACTCATGCATTTCATGTACATCATTAGGAGACATTCATGGACAGAAATATTTTTAAAACCCTGAAAAATATGTTTATAAAAGAGCTAAGAAAGAAAGCAAAGCAATTTTTCAAACTATAAAGAAAAAATTCAGAAAATAAGAACTTCAGACGACCGAAGTCAATGGCCGGTCGCCTGAAGTTGCCACTTCAGAAGGCCGAAGATAACCTCAGTCGTCTAAAGAATTTCTTCAAAAGACCAAAGATTAAGTTCAGTCATCTGAAGAATTTATGGTGAAACACAAGACCTGGCAGAAGCACCTTAGAAGACTGAACTCAGACTTCAGTCGTCTGACCCTTTGTCCAGGTTATTTTTTTGAAACTCTAAGGAACTTCAGTCGTCTGAGCCTTTAACCTCAGTCATTTGAACTTGCGGGAAAACTTAAAAATCTAATTTTTAATAAGAGAACTCGCGAGATATTTTTTGATCCAACGGTTGAGATCTATTCTAAGGGCAAGATACCTATATATTGAACATCTAAACCCTAGTGCGTAAGTTAAGATCAATGTGAAAAGAAGAAACATCTTTTTGACATAGAATAGAAGAGAACATCTTTTTGACATAGAATTGAGAGACTTGATCATATTGCTATACGATTGCCTACACTCCAACATATACTCTCCAAGCTTGGGCAAATCAACTCAGAAAAACAAAAGAGATTTCAGTTACACATCTTGATTACAACTTTGTATTGAGGTTTGGTAAAATCGATTTATTATTTTCAAGAGTTTCTCATCTTATCACTTGTTATTGACTTTCATTCGAGAGATTGATCTTGAGTGTTCATATACATATAAAGATTGTTTTTGACAAGATCATTACTTGAGAAAAGTTTTAGCTATTGGTTGAATAGTTTTTGATTCAAGAGTATAACCATTTTTCAAAGAGCTTGTCATTGCAAAATCCATTTTTGAATATGTGTTAAAAAGTTGATCTTAAGTGTGCATATATTAAATCATTTTGATAAGATTACCACTTGATAAAAGCTTTTGTTATTGATTAGATATTTTTGATTCAAGTGAGTTTTCATTCAAAGACTTGATATTTTTAATATTCCAAAATCTACTTGATTGACAAGTCTAAAGGTTATTTATATACACTTGAGAGAAATATTGTTGTGACAAAGTGTGTTTCAAATATTTGCAATCTTCAAAGCTGTTTGTGTATTCAAAGATTTAACCTAAGTTCTCCAAAGCATTGAAATATATAAATATTTTTGGGAGATTTGATAAAAGGGATAGTTAGCGAATCATATTTTTGCATATAATGATTATATCGTTACATTCATACTGAGCTTCAAGATTCATCATATGATTATGTATTAGGAATTTCAATTGTACTCAATAGCTTGTTTAGAAGCAACTTTGAGTGTTTTATAGATTTGATTGTAATCACGGTTCAAGTTGTGAACCGGGTTTGAGGAGAGAGTTGTATCTCTTGTAAGCAGCGGATTAGGAGGAAGTTGTACCTCTTGTAAGCAGCGGATTGTAAAGGAAACTCCATTCCAATTTAAGGAACAAGGATTATAGTCGAATCCTTGAGTGGGTTGCTCAAGGCGAGGACGTAGGACGGGTTGTCTGAACCTCATAAAATCACGTTTGCATTCTCTCTTCCCTTATCTTTTTATTTTCCGCATTGCATTTCAATATCTAGCTTACTTGTGTCTGTTGAATAACTTCACACATACTTAATTAGGTAAAAAAGAAGTCATTGATATAGTAATTTAAATCAGCTTCAAATCCCTTCCATTAATTAGTTAAATATAGAAATAGGAATTAATTGGTAAATAGTTTCAAAGAATTTTCAAAGAATCTTAGACTGGTCTTCAATTTTCTTTTCTAGATCTTGAATTTTTAAGTTCTCTAGACCTTTGCAAACATTCTGAAGTTTCATAAATTCTTTAGACATATTGTTTGCTTTATTTTCAAGATCAAGGATATAAAGCTCCTTTTCATTTTCAATTGTAAGTTGGGATCTTACGTCTTTAAGCTCTTTTTGCAGCATAGCATTCTTGTTTTCCAAATTTGTGATTTTCAAATCCTTTTCTTTATTAACAAGAATTTGTGAGTCAAGTTCTTTCAATGATGCCTCATTCTTGTTTTTCAAAACATTGTAGCGTTCAAATGTTTTAACAAGAGACTCATGAGTTCTAACATATTCAACTTGCAATTCCTCATAAGTAGACATGCTTTCACTATCAGTACTATCACATGATTCATAATTAGACATATCACTCAATTTAGCATATGAATCATTTTCAGATTTGTCTACTAAAGAAGAAGAAATAGAAATAACCGCATCATCAGTTAATGCAACAAAACACTGGTTACCTCCCTCAAGATCATTGGAGCTTGAGTTACATGGAGAGATGACTTCCTTTTGCATGGATGCACCATATCTCCTCTTAAGTTTATCCCAGATCTGCTTAGCATTACTACACGCCATAACCTCACATGAAACATTAGAATCTAAAGCATGCAGTAAGGTATTCATGGCATCAAAATTTACCTGCACTAAGTTCCTATCATGATCATTCAATTCACACTTAGATTTAGGAACACTAGTACAACTAATGGATTTAACAGGCACATAATCACCCTGATCAATGACATTCCAAAATTTCCAATTTAAAGCTTTCACATACACAGTCATTCTGAATTTCCAGATAGCATATTTATCACCATAAAATACTAGTGGGTGTGTGACCAATCTTTCCTCACATGAAGGGGATGCACTAACATGAGCCATCATGATCTTTTACTAAATGACATCTAAGTTTAAGTTACAAGGATCTGATACCAATTGTTAGGTTTGGTGCAATCCTAAGAGGGGGGGTGAATTGGTATTTAAAAATTTTATCCGCTAGGTCAATCCACTAACAACAGTATTACACAAGCCTAAGGTCAATCTAGTATATGTAAAATAAATCAATGTGAATATACAATGGAATTTAAATTGCAATAGAAATTTAACCAAGCATGCACAATAAAGCAGTAAAGGAGACGACACCTAGAAATGTTATCGAGGTTCAACCAAATTGCCTATGACCTCGCCTTAGCTAATAAGCACAAGGATTACCACTATAGGCTCACTTAATGGGTGGAGCGACACCTAAACAATCAAGTCAATTAGCGTAGGGTTGACCTCAACCTTTACAACCAGGCCAATTAACACATGGCTAACCTCAACCTACACAATCCTTCCTGGCTGGATTACCGCCCCCTCAGGCCACGCCTGGAAATACAACAATACTCTCTCAAAGTGAAATTAGTACAGTGATTGTGCTTTCATGTAAAGCAGATGTGTACCCAATATGCACAGTATAATCAATGCACTACCAAAAGATAGGATTTGATAAGCTCAGTATAGTCTAAGTGTCTACTCTCAAATATCTATGCAAATATTGCAATTAGTGTGTGATAGTGTAAATGATATGATCTTTGTATCAAATAAAGATTTCAATCACAATGCACAAACAAAGATCCTTAGCACACTTTAAATATCTCAACAAATATTTTTGTACAAATATAAACCTCAAAAGATATTCAAATTTAATTTATAAAATGATTTGATCTTTGTGTTCAATAAGATAAAATCAATCAGAGGATATTTCAACAAAGATTTTTTTGCATATGCACAAATATCTCAACAAAATATTTTTCAAAGTAAATCACACGAGATATTTGAAATCGGTTTGTAAAAATTATTTGATCTTTGTGTTAAGATGATATTATCAATCAAGAGGTACACTAACAAAGATCTTCACAAACAAAATATCCCAAAAATATTTTTCTTAAAAATAAGCACACAAGATATTTGAAAACGGTTCATAAAAATTTATTTCACAAACAAAAAGCAATACAAACTCTTGAGTATTGCAATGATGATACAAAACTCACAAGCTTTACGAAGTTTTCCTATGGGAGACTTATTAGTGAAGTCTTCTAGAAAAACTCAAGCTTACTTTCAAATAAAATATATATCAATCAATTAGAACTAACGAGAGTGTAAGCTTAACTAGATACTCACAATAGCACTCTTACTTAGCAAAGTTTGCAATGAGGATGAGTAAAAATGAAGAAATGAAGCTTGGATGTGAGAAATAGAGCTTTTGAAAATCAGAGAAAATTTGGTAATTGTTTTGCTAATCTCTTACAATTTTTTTTGTAAATGAAGGGGTATATATAAAGTTCCCCAAAAATATAACCGTTCAGGACATGTAGGGTATTATTAGGATTGTTTAAAAACATTTTAGCATAATTAACCTTATTTAAAAAATTTAGCCACGGTAAAAATATTGGGGCAGCCCGAGAGCACCGATTGACTGAAGGAAGCTCGGTTGACCAAGTTGCTTTAAGTTTGGTCGACCGGGTATTAATTGAACTACAAGTTCGGTCGACCAAACATGGAGGTTCTAGGGCGATTTTTCCTTTTAGTGCGGTTCGGTCGACCGGGAACTTTTTGAACTATCTAGTTCAGTCAACTAGACCGTTGAGTTCCATACGTGGGAACTCGGTCGACTAGGGCGTTATTATGCATTTTGGGCTCGATTGACCAGATGGTCAATGTATTGACTCCTAGGGAGTTCGGTTGACTGGGTGAAAATGAACTGGGCAAGTTCGGTCGACTGGGCAATGGTCAAACTATTGACCCAGTCCTGGTTCGATCGACCAGGAGGATTTTGTACTTAGGAGTACGATCGACCGATTGTGCCTATTTAGTGCATTTCGATCCTGTTTAAGCATGCAATCATCCTATTCAAATGAGTATACATATATATGCATGAGTGAGTGTCTTAGGGTCATTTTTAGGTTATTTTTAGTTTGAGGACACCAAAAAAATCTAGCGTTGGTCGACCGAAGGGTGTTCCTTAAGGTCCATCTATGGTCTTGATCCTATCCATCCTACCATGCAGGTAAGACATTAATTATTATAGACCATGTTCATATGTTACTATTACAGACCCAAATAAATGATTAAATTACAATATAACATGAAATAGTTTTTAGGGTCTTCAAGTCTTCACTTCATATGCCATGTGCGTGCATTATATGATACTTCCGATTAGTCCTGCATACAACTCATCAACCATTAAATACCAAAGTATTTGTCATAATCAAAACGAGATATGACCCATAAGGTCAATAGATCTCATCATAATCTATCTCCTTCTTTTGTGAGTATCCTTTTGCCACCAATCGTGCCTTGAATTTTTCTCCTTCTTTTTCTGAAATTGTCTCCTTCTTTCTATTTACCCATTTGCAACCTATCGTTCTCTTCCTATCTGGAAGCTCCACCAAATCCCAAGTTTGGTTCTTATGTAGTGATTCCATCTCCTCAATCATCACTCCCATCCACCTATTTTTCTCTTGGTCGTGCACTACCTCTTGAAATGTAGTTAGATCATTACAATGTGTAAGGAAAGTATAAGATACTAAATCTTCAAAACCATACCTTGATTAAGGCCTGATAGTGCGTTTAGATCTTCGTATAGGAATATCATCGACTTGCTGCTTTTTCGAGCTAGAGCTTCCTGCAACTATAGGACCATGATCATTTTCGTTGCCCTGAGCTTCCAACTCCACCTGCACAACATGTTCATCACTACCCCAGTTTTCTGACTCCTTTTTCTGTTCATCAACCTCTTGAGTATGCTTCACCATAGCCTTTTCATCAAAGACTACATCCTTATTGATCACCACTTTGTTTGTCACTAGGTCACACAACTTATACCCCTTTACACCTTCTAGATATCCCAAAAAGATGCAACGACAAGACTTTGGGTCAAACTTAGACCTCTCCTCAATAGACATGTGGACATAGGCTGGACACCCGAATACCTTCAATCTGGAGTAGTCTATTGCATTTTCCATCCAAACCTCTTCCGCCACTTTACCCACTAGTGATGCCTTTGGTGATCGATTTACCAAAAAACAAGTCATACTAACTGCCTCAGCCTATAAGTTCTTCGGTAGCCTTGCATTCATCTGAGACACTAAGCCTTTTCAAAAAGAGTTTGGCTCATCCGTTCTGCCATACCATTTTGTTGAGGTGTCTGGCGAACTGTAAATGCCCTGCTCCGCACAAAACTTCATAAATTGAAAATCAAAGTACTCAGTCCCATTATCCGACCTTAAGTATTTGATTCTCCTTCCTATCAGGTTTTCTACTTCAGACCACCAAACCTTAAACTTGGAAAACGTACTAGTTTTGTGACACATGAAGTAAACCCAAACCTTTCGTGAGTAATCATCAATGAAACTCACATAATACACATGTCCACCCTTTGATGCAACTCTTACCGGACCCTAAACATCTGAATGCAAATAGTTAACAATTCCTTTCATCTTGTGAGTAGTTGATTTGAACTTTGTTCTATTTTCCAAGAACACAAAACCTGCAAAATTCAAACTGACATGATTTCAAACCTTTTAACAATTTTCTCTTGTGTAGTTCTTTCTTGTCATGTTCCCCTATATGCCCAAGGTGCATACGCCACAAAATGGTCTCATCTGATTTAGCATCCACGGTTACAACTCCGCCTAAAATGGTAATTCCTTGCAACGTGTAAATATTCTCATCCAGTTTCTACCCTTTCATTACAGTCAGATTACATTTTCATACAGTCAAGAATCCACCTTTGGATTTGTAATTGAAGCGATTACAATCCAAAGTGCCAAAAGATATCAAACTCTTTCTCAACTCAGGTATATGTCTTACATTACACAGTGTTCTTACAACACCAACAAACATTTTTATCTTTACATTTCCTATACCAACGATCTTACAAGAAGCATCATTACCCATAAGAACTGATCCAGAATTCACTAACCTGTAAGTATTGAACCACCCCTTGTTCGGAGTCATGTGATAAGAATATGCCGATTCAAGTATCCAAGAGTCCGTTAGATTATCCAAATCTACTGAAACTGATAGAATATCACCATCCGCTGAATCTTCTTCTTGAACAACATTCATAGATTTTGATATCCCCTCATACTTTTTAGCATGTCCCTTCTTCAAATCCAAACATTTCGGTTTCAAATGCTCATTTTTACCGCATTTATAACACCGTATTTCTTTTTTCTTCTTGGATTGATTTCGGGATTTTTGATTAGGCCCATTCTTAAACTTCCGGTTGCCTAAGTCATTACTACCCTTTATCACAAGTCCTTCTTCTTCATCACATATCTTCGACCTTTGATGAAAATTTAACAAGACACTTGTTATCTCTTCCAGATTGAGAGTTTCTTTTCCCCACGTAAGAGTGGTCACAAGATTTTTGTAGGTAAGAGTCGAGGGTAAAGAATTTAACAGCATCAAAGTCTTATCATCCTCATCAAACTTCACATAAATCTTCATTAAATTACTTATAATTTGATTAAAGGCATTGATGTGTTGATCTAGACTTGATCCTTCAACCATCTTAAGCCAATATAAACGTTGCTTAAGAAAAAGTTTGTTATTGAGGGATTTAGACATGTACTGACTTTCTAACTTTCGCCAGATATCCACTGGAGAATCCTCTTCCATTACTCAATAGAGAATTTCGTTGGCCAAACATAAACATATTGTTGACGTAGCCTTTACTTTCAAATTGAGCCATGTTGCCTCATCCATTCCTTCCGGATGAGTATCAAGCAAAGCTTTAGCCATTCCTTGTTGCACAAGAATGTCCTTCACTCTCCTCTGCCATAAACCAAAATTTCTAGTTTCATCGAATTTAACAACGTCAAATCTTATAGAAGACGATTCCGATGCCATAACAACAATCGCTCTGATACCAATTTGTTGTAATATGGATACAAAAATGAAGATGCACAGTGGAAATGAACACAACAAGTAATTTAACACAACCAGAAAAAGAACAACAATACGATTTACGTGGTTTGGCAAAGCCTACATCCACGAAAGTAATGACGCACAAATTTCATTAAGAAATTCATCATGTACACAATACACTTCTCAAATGATCACTCTCTCTTCAATATATGCCTAGAATAACATATATAGAAGTTCCTCGAAGGTTTTCCCCCCGTTTGCCCAACCACCCAACGTTCAAAAATTTAAAATTCAGAAAAATTGCTCGCAGCCCAGGTGCCCTTCGTCGATGAGTACAGGGCTGTGTTGATGATCCGTAGAAGACCTTTCGTCGATGATAACAGACTTTCGTCGACGAATCGAGAAGTTTGAGATTTCCTACTCTCGGGTATTTTCTCATCGACGAATTTCAGAGCCTTTGTTGACGAACTGTTGTTGTCTCCTCGTCGACGAACACAGGACATTCATTGATGATCTCTACTGTGTTGCCCTTTCATGTTTTTTCTTCTTTCTTCTTTGCTTACCAAAACCAAAGTATAAGAACCACAAATAACACTACAACGAGGCAAATATTCAATAAATAATCTTAGGGTGTTTTTGTAATTTTGTTGCAACTTTATTTTAAGCAAAAAGGTGCGTACATAGAACGGGAGAGGGATGGGGCTTCCGGTAAATTACTAATATCGAGTAGGAAAATAAGATCTGAGAACGGGAGAGAATGGGGCTTCCGGTAAATTACTAATATCGAGTAGGAAAATAAGATCTGGGCCCTCGTTGCCCGGTCGTTATCCCATAGATATGCGATACGATGATGGCGATTTTCAGATGACCTTAAAACAAATGGGGTCCTCTCTCTCTCTCTCTCTCTCTCTCTCCCTTTAATTATTTATTTTTTTCACATAGGAAGGAACTGATACCGATCAGATCATTGTGCTCTGCTTCAACCGTAATCATCAAACGCCATGATTTAACACTGAAAACGTCAGCCATCGAAACCAACTTGATTCACAGAACGCAGACTTTTCCAGCAATCAGCTCAGAATTTGAGCATTTTCCTTCAGCCCTCTTTGACGCTCTCGCTGAGGTCGTCTCTGGTTCTCATCCCATCACGCACGCTATTGTAACACTACAAGACTTCTCTGTTCAGATTCCAGTGATGGTTTTGAGAAGAAATTGAAATTTTGTCTATATATACGTTGTCTTTGAAAATCTATGAATATATAGCAGATAACAGATAACAGAGAGAGAGAGAGAGAGAGAGAGAGAGAGGAGAAAAAAGTTGGTGGGAGGAAAGCAGAGCATGGGAGGAATTGTTTTGTAAAAGGAACCCATAAAGGAGAAAGTTTAGAGAGAGAGAGAGAGAGAGAGAGAGTGAGTGAGTGAGAGAAGAGTAGGAAAAAGGGTACAGGGGAGGGGGAAGGGAGACATAGTAAAATATTATAGGGGGACAACAGCGTATCTGCGGAAATCCTCAAATTCGATTCACTTGCTTTTAAAAAAAAGGATAAAGTTGATATATCTTATTAAACAAATACATGGCCTTAAGATGGAGACGAACAATGCACTTGCAATTCAATGCACCCCATCAACGGCGTGGCTTCATTCAACAAAATTTACATGTATACCAAAACTCCCCTCTCTCTCTCTAGAGCTCTTTTTTTCTCTCTGCGTGTCTGAAACTAGAGTTTTTCTTTATTGTTTGTTTGTGCTCTGAGCTGGTGTGGGAGGCTAAAAAAATGGTATTGCTAGGGGAAGGGAGGGGGGCGCGGTCAATCTATAGTACCTAGTATATATTATAAAATCAGAAGAACAGTGGACGCGCTCTGCTTTGTCCGGACGTCTCACCTTCACGCTTCAGAGAGGACATGATTAGAGTTCTTGGATTTTTTTTATTCACTGAAAGCCTGTAAACCCCATTGAACAAACAACCCACAAAAATGATTTTATAGAGAGCGAGAGAGAGAGAGAGAGTTTCTTTGGAATTTGAGCTTTAGTCCATCTTTTGAGGGCTGAACCAGCCATGCTTGCTTTGTGAGAATTAAGCACTCTTACTTTTGTTAAATAAAAAAGCAAAAAAATTTCTGGGTTTCTCCTCTCCTCTCATGAGAGAGAGAGTATATTTGTGTGAGAGACAGAGCGAGAGAGTTGATTTCTCTTCGGAATCTCTGTGCTTCTCCCTTCTGGTCTACTGATATTTGAGTCACACCAAACAATGCTGTAATCATAGTTCACTCTAAGCGCAGCGGTGCCCTCTTCTTTCTATTGCAGGAAAGTGTTTCTGAGAAATAACCAGTCCTCGGAAGAAAGTTTTCTTACCTATATATATAGTATGTACTTTCCCTGGGGCTCAACTGGCTTAGAGATGAAGTGGGGAAAAGGGGGAGAATAAAAAAGAGCTAGAAGCGCAGGTGAGTTGGGCTGATGGGTCTGAAGATGCAAAGCCACCATTCGGTGGCTGTGAGGTTGAACGAGCAAATGGGGACCAAAAGGAAATATACATGGATTCAGGCCAACAGGGCTTTTCTCCCAAAAGCCCTGATGCTTTGGGTCATGATTATGGCCTTCGTCAGTACAATGGTCTATGATTTCATGGATGCCGGTAACAAGGAGAGAAGAAGGGAAGGACTGGCCAGTATGTGCAATCAGCGAGCCAGGATGTTGCAAGATCAATTCAACGTTAGCGTTAACCATGTTCATGCCCTTGCCATCCTTGTCTCCACCTTCCATTACTTCAAGAACCCATCTGCAATCGACCAGGTTTACTCTTTTCCTTCTTGGTTCCTTTCTTCCCTTTTCTTTCTTCTTCTTTTGAATGTTAAGAGTTGGTTCACGCTTTTTCTTGATTGTCTGATGTGGTGGGTTGTTGCAAGAAATGCAGGGAACTTTTGCCGAGTACACGGCCAGAACAGCTTTTGAGCGGCCCTTAATGAGCGGGGTAGCCTATGCAGAGAGAGTTGTCGATTCAGAGAGGGAAAATTTTGAGAAACAGCATGGGTGGACAATAAGGACAATGGAGAGGGAACCTTCACCTGTTAGAGATGAGTATGCGCCTGTGATATTCTCTCAGGAAACTGTTTCCTACATTGAATCACTTGATATGATGTCTGGGGAGGTAAATAGCAATTGGGTTCTTCAGTCTGTTCAAATAATGGTGGACACTTTTAATTGTTATTGTTTAGCATACTCTGTGCCACTTGATGTAGGAGGACAGAGAGAACATTTTGAGGGCTAGAGCTAGTGGAAAAGCCGTTCTAACCCGCCCTTTCAGGTTGCTGGGATCTCATCATCTTGGCGTTGTGTTGACATTCCCTGTTTACAAATCAATGCTTCCGCCGAACCCTACGATGGAAGATCGCATTGAAGCAACGGCTGGGTGAGCAATCATGTTTCTTTCTTCTGGGACTTTTTTACTTGTACTGAGTATTTCTTCTAGACATATTGCCACAGTTGTAGAGTATACCACATTTTGTTTTAATGGTATAGAATGGAATGTAAGGCTAGAAAATCAACCTAAAATAATTGAGGGAATGCTAGGGATGAGAACTTCTCTTTCTGCATCTGGTTGATCTTGCTTGATATAAATATCAAACCATAGAGCCTATTCTTTCCCTCAATTCCTACTGTCTATTTTTAATGTTGACAATTAATCTAACCGGGATGTATATTACAGATATTGCAGTGTGAAGCTTAACTTCAGTAGTTTTTGTATTCGAATATGTCCCATCTCTATGTCTAACCTGGAGCTAAAATCTTAGACTGCAGCCGTTTTGCTGAATATTTGGCTACAACATGTAGGCACATGAACTAGAAATACTTGTATATGTCACTGAATGAGTGCATTGGGCTTGAGCAGTTTCCATTTTTTGTCAATTCATTGGATGTCATTGGTGTTAGATGCCAGGCAGGATTTTCTTAATCTGAGATTTCAATCTTTCGTGCAGTCTTTCAGCTAGGTTTGTTGCATCTTTATGCATGTGCTCGGAATGCTTTGTCCCAACATAAGTATGGACCTTGTTTTATAAAGTTTTGTGGAGGCTTCACATCATGCCTTGTTAATCATCTGGCTTTTGTCGAATGATATGCATATCTGTGGCATGACCTTTTGTTGGCCTTTCTATTGTGATAGTTGAGATCAAGGACTCAAATATCAATTTTGATAAATTCATGGAAATTTTGGGGGTCATAATGTACGGGAATTTCAACCAAAATTTTTAATTTTGATGAAGAAGTTCGATTTTTTAATTTAAAGAGGCAATGGATCCTCATAACTTATGGAACTTAAAAATGAAATTTTGGGAAATGTTAATTTAGACGATTATGCATAATTTAGAATGAAAATAAATGTATATGTCTATTTTATAGTATGCGGGCTTTATAAATTGCATATTGCTAAACATGCAAAGTAGAACAAAAATTCAAATCATTACAATGCTCACCAAACATTTATATAAGACAGCTTAGTATTTAGCAAAATATTCATATATCATCTAAACAACTTATTATTGAGTTCAATATCTAATAATGTATTATATGATTTTGTTTTAATCTATGGTTGAGCCATTTTAAAATATGTTTCATGGGCATATTAGTTTTCTAAACCAAGAAAACTAAAGAGAAATTCCTTTGTAAGTAGTAAATGAATGGGCCAAATTGAAAGTGAAAGGTCGAAGATTGTTTCTAGAAGGCTTTATGAGCATGAATTTGATGAAAATTTGAGATGGGTCACATATGCTGCACTTTTGTTGAAAGCTTGAGAAGGCAAAGGAGCTTTGTTGCAAGCTCATTGGTTTGGAAAAAGGTATTCCAAATATTCCCCCCCCCCCCCCCCCCCAACCTTTTTTTTTTTTTCAAATTTTAGAATACAATTCTGAAATTTTGGTCCAAATTTCAATATTTTTGGCAAAATTTAATACCTTGATTGTGATAAAAAGACAATTAAAAATTTTGATGCCTTGTTAAATATAAAATTTTGTTTACTACTTGTTCTGCCCATGTGAAAACTCAGGAATTATCTCTCAAAAAAGATAACACCAACGCCACCACAATATCAATAACCAAGCCAGTCTGCGCAACTGCCACCATCAATACCATTGTTACTAACATGGCACCTTCATTTTTGCCTCCTCAAATATTATTCTTGCAGCCTCCACTTCAGCAACTGTTGCCACCAGAGCAACTGCCTCTGTCACAGTCACAACAGTTGCCACCACTCTTTCAAACAACATTGTTGCCACCCCTTCCACCAACAGGGTTGTTACTAGTCACCACTGTCATCGCCCTTGTCCTACAGCTATAACCAGTGCCAGTCTTTGCCACTATCAGGGCCTCTTCGGCTACTGCCATTATGGTTGACTACCATATTGGGAACTTTTCTACTGCTACTAAAAAATTAGGAATTTTGTTTGAGTAATTGAGGCTCTGCTGTAATAAATTGTGTGTTTTTTTTCTTTTAGTTTTACCATATTTATCTAAATACAATGCACAGATTCAAAGATTGAATAAGTTTTTTTCTTTTCCAAATTTAAAAATTGTTCTATGGTATAGTTGGTTGTCTGGAAGGAGAGGAATCATAGGATTTGTATGATGTGGGGAGTTTAGTATACATGTACTTCTACATGCTTATATACATGTAATACATACATACATACATACATACATGTGTGTGTGTGTGCGTGTGCTCACGCCTTGAGCTTAGACTATTGCATGGGTGACTTGCTCTAGCAGACTAATGTGACCGACTGAAAACCCACCTGTTCTTGTTCTCAAGTGAGGCATTTATTTAGGATCTCTGGCTCCAGTGTTGGTGCTATTTAGCTGAAGTCTTTATACTTTATAGCTTAATAAACAACCATCTCACTTGAAAATTTCAATTTAAATAAAATCAATAAGAATCATATGGTTGTGTAAGGTAATTAGCTCCTATGCTTTCTACATATGGTTGAGAAAATTTAATCAAAGTTATACTTTTTCCGATATCCTCAATTTATGTCTTTTTGTTACTACTAACGCACTTAGGAATAGCACAAAACGAAGAGGAGTTGGAACCACTCGGTTTTGTTCTTGTGCCTCCTTACCCACCCTCTCTCTCTTGCTGCCTCTGGGTGTGTGTATGTCAGTGTGATTTGTGTCCGTGCATGAGTTTTGGGCATGTGGAGCCATATCATCACCCTTGCCCTACAGCTAGAACCAGTGCCAGTCTTTGCCATTATCAGGGCCTCTTTCGCACTGCCATTATGATTGACTACCATATTGGGAACTTTCTCCTGCTAGTAAAAATTTAGGAATTTTGTGAGTAATTGAGGCTCCGCTTTAGTAATTGTATATTTTGTTTTTACCATATTTATTGAAATACAATGCACAGATTCAAAGATTGAATAAGTTTTGTTTTTTTCTTTTCCAAATTTAAATATTGTCTATGGTATATTTGGCTGTCTATGAGGAAAGGAATCATAGGATTTGTATGATGTGGGGTGTTTAGTATATGTGTACTTTTGTATGCTTAACATGCATACATACATAAATACATGCATACATGTGTGTGTGCTGCGCGTGTTCCTTGAGCTTATGCCGTTGCCTAGGTGACTTGCTCTAGCAGACCGATGTGACAGACTGAAAACTCACCTGGTCTTGTTCTCAAGTGAGGCATTTATTTTTAGGATCTCTGGCTCCAGTGCTGGTGCTATTTAGCTCAAGTCTTAATACTTTATGGCTTAATAAACAACTACCTCGCTTGTTAAATATAATTTAAATAAAAATAATAAGAATCATATGGTTGTGTAAAGTAATTAGCTCCTATGCCTTCTACATATGGTTGAGAAAATTTAATTAAAGTTGCACTTTTTTGGATATCCACAATTTATGTCTTTTTGTTTTATTAATGCACTTGAGAATAGCACAAAACAAAGAAGAGTCGAAGCCACTCGGTTTGTTCTTATGCCTCCCTACCCACGCTCTCTCTTGCCACCTCTGTGTATGTGTGTGTGTGTCAGTGTGATTTGTGTCCGTGCATGGGCTTTGGGCATGTGGAGCCATAGCGTGCATTGTACAGGAATATATATATATGTGTGTGTGTGTGTGTGTGTATAGGGATTGTAAGCTTCACAATGTCATGTTTGTTTATTTGTTCATGTGAAAACCCAGATGCGTTTACGAGTAAACTAAATACCAGTTTCGTGCAGATATATTGGTGGAGCATTTGATGTTGAGTCCCTTGTGGAGAATTTACTAGGACAACTTGCTGGGAATCAGGCAATTGTTGTGAATGTATATGATGTCACTAACTCTTCTGATCCCTTAATTATGTATGGACACCAAAATCAAGATGATGATATGTCCCTTTCACATATGAGCATGCTTGATTTTGGCGATCCATTCAGGAAGCACCAGATGACATGTAGGTAAGTGTAGCCAATGTTTGATCCTTATTTCCAAAATGCTTCAAAAGTTTTAGGTGATTCATTACACCTGTACTGAGTTTTTGGTTTCCCGAGGCAGATACCATCAGAAAGCGCCCACATCATGGACAGCGCTGAGTACTGCATTCCTATTCTTTGTGATCGGTTTGTTAGTTGGTTATATCTTGTATGGTGCAGCTGTTCACATTGTTAAAGTTGAGGATGATTTCCATGAAATGCAAGAACTGAAAGTCAGAGCAGAGGCAGCTGATGTTGCCAAATCCCAGGTATAACCAAACCGGTTTCCAAAGTGTAGTATGCCCCCTTAGTCTGCAACCATTGACCTGCATTTTGTTTTGTTCTTATCCAGTTTCTAGCTACTGTTTCTCATGAAATTCGAACACCTATGAATGGCATACTTGGTAAGTTCTACATGCTTAAACTTTGCTCTATGCCCTTTTTAGAGAATCTATTTTAAAAGTGATTTAAGCACTCAAACCCTCTCAAATTAGGAATGAAATATTTTGCATGTTATTGTAGGAATGCTTGCTCTACTTCTTGATACAGAGTTAAGTTCAACCCAGAGGGATTATGGTCAAACAGCTCAAGCTTGTGGAAAAGCTCTAATAACATTAATCAATGAAGTACTTGACCGGGCAAAAATTGAAGCTGGCAAGTTAGAGCTTGAAGCAGTTCCGTTTGATCTTAGATCTATGTTGGATGATGTTCTCTCTTTATTTTCTGAGAAGTCCAGAAACAAGGGTATCGAGGTAAGATATACTGAACTGAATAAAAAAGCAAGTATTGTTTTATACTTGTTGGCCAAAGTGGTTACCTCACCCAATGTAACTGCACTTGTACTACATTGCAAATTACTGATAGTTCTTGTAATATGTGAAATTTAATGTTTATTTTTAATTATTTCTGAACTGTGCTGACTTCATGCTTTCTTTTTTGTTTTGAACTTTCATTGGGTTTTGAATTCAATGGACAAATTTTTCATATTTTTGACTTCTGCAATGTTGTACTACGCAACTAATTGGGAAATGAAGCTGGCTGTGTTCGTTTCTGATAAAGTTCCTGAAACTGTTGTCGGGGATCCAGGGAGATTCCGGCAGATTATCACAAATCTAGTGGGCAACTCTGTTAAAGTAAGTCGAACATTTAAGTCACTCTCACAAATAATTCACCTGTTTGAGTTTGCATGGACTAATGATCTATTAGATTAGTGGGGCTTTATATATCAGTGCAACAGTTCTAATCTACTAGATCTTGCTTTTTACTGCAAAACATTATGTTGCATTCTGTCATTGTACTTGCACATGTGCTTTGATAATTGATATTCATAAACTTATATTTTGACAGTTTACCAAGCGAGGACATATTTTTGTTCAAGTACATTTAGCTGAACACACAAAAGCTATAATGGACAAGAAAGCTGAAAATTGCTTCAATGGAGGATTGAATGAAGGTGCAATTTTAACTGGTGGCTGTCAGTTTAAAACATTAAGTGGTTGTGAAGCTGCTGATGACCCGAACAGTTGGGACATCTTTGGGCAATTGATTGTTCGTGAAGAATTTCAATCTGATGCTTCAAATAGCATGATCGCCACTACCAAAGCTTCTGAAAGTGTCACCTTGATGGTATCTGTGGAGGATACTGGAATTGGGATACCTGTACATGCCCAAGATCGTGTTTTCACACCCTTTATGCAGGCAGACAGTTCAACTTCCAGAAATTATGGTGGAACTGGTATTGGCTTGAGCATCAGTAAGTGCCTTGTTGAGTTGATGGGTGGTAAAATTGATTTCAAAAGTCAGACCCAGATAGGAAGCACATTTTTTTTCACGGTTGACTTTGGAAGATGTGAGAAAAATTCATCTAAAAGTGTGAAAAAATCTCTACCTGATGATCTGCCAACTGTTTTTAAAGGATTAAAAGCAATTGTAGTTGATGGAAAGCCAATTAGAGCTGCTGTGACAAAATATCATCTGAAAAGACTTGGCATCAGAGTAGAAGTTGCAAGTAGCATCAGGATGGCAGTTGCAATATCGGGAAAAAATAGTTCTCTGAAATCTGGGTAACTTTTCCTTTTCCATTTTTTTTTTTGAGAATGCTTACTATTTTTATTCATTTGAATATTTTCAAATGTATGATCCTATATACATTTCATTTTTGTCCATGCGTTTTGATGTGATCGTTGGCAAAAGCTTTGCCATTTTGCTTCTTATTGCATCAGTATCTTTATATTGTGCTGACTTTCCTATACATATTTTATGGATGTTTCTGCATTATTTTCCCATTCATACTTTAGTGGAAATTATATATTGATCTGTTAACTCTGGCTTGAGTTCCCAGTGACTGTAGCAAGTTTAACATGCCATGCTGATATAGAACAGCATTGCAATGCAATGCTGACATGGAGATGGAGATGGAAGACGAGAGAGAAAGGAGAAAGAGAGAGAAGAAGAAAGGAAGAAGCATGGAACGATAAGAAGGAAGGAGAAAGGAGAAGAGTGCTGTATGACAGAGTAGAGAGAGATACTTGAGGGATGTTCTGATTCAATTTCAAGATGTCAACTGACTCCACAACAAGCCTTAAGTTCCACCAGGTGGGGTCGGCTACATGAATCTTTTTTGGCCCAACATACAACTACCCAAATACATCTACACTACAACAACCAGAACAACAATAATACATCTACCCTCTATTGTCAACTAACAAGCATAATCATAAATTTAACCCCTAAAAAATAAAAAAATACAAGACAAAGTCTAATAGATGCATCTGTTTCCCTAAATTTGTGCCTGAAATATTTATAGCGAATAAGCAGCTTAAATGGCAGTGGCAGTCCTCGTCACGATGCCCTCGTTGAATGGAACTCAACTACGGAGAGTGATGCAAATGCTACTCTTAACAGCTTTGGAGCACTCAGGAACATTGTCCCTATTTAGCCATGTAGCATTGGAAGCAGGGTGACCTCTCCACTGAATCACCTATCACCAAATACCACTTCAAGGACAATCAACAAACTCATTATCTAGAACAACTTCGACTGTATCTTGTTCCTGAGATATGGGAGGAACCTGAGGGACTGCAAAACCTGCATGAGCACTGGAGGACAAGGTAGGAGGCACAAAGGTGCCTCAAGAGTTGTTAAGTCCTCTAAATTGAGAGCATGACTCATATTCATATGATCAGGAAAATCAATCAATATGCATTAGGTACAAGTTTCCTAATGATGGATAATGGGCAAATGGCATGGGAATGTAGTTTCTTAAAGGATTTTTTGGGTTGCTACAGCCATTCTATCTGCCATCCGTCAGAAAATTATTTCTGGAGATCATTATTATTATTTTTTGGGGTAGTATTCATCATGGGCAGTGCATGTGCTCCACATGCTAGCAGAAAGCGTGGAGCATTTCTTTTTTAATTTTTATTTTCTATGCTTTTTTCTCTCAGACACAAGAAATTGGCTTTTCTCATAATATTTTAACTGTTTATTGCCATACTTTGACTTATACTACAAGATATTAGACTGTAAATGCATTTTGGAGGAAAAGTCAGCAATAAGATCCACATTTCATTGTGGTTTTATGGTTTGTTTGAGAGAAATCACTGTTTTATATGTTTTAAAATAATGTTACAAATTAAAGATTGTTTGCAAGAAATTCAAAATTTCCTTGGAAAATTGAGAACAATGCCATTAAAATTGCAGGAACAGCTGAGAATGATTTCAACATTGCTTTTTGGGTGCTTAGTAAGGAAGAAATTCTCTCACTAAACTTGATTAGTGTTTAGATTAGGGAAGTTTGTAAATTGCAGAGATCCAAGTTTCTTGCTTCCTTAAAAAACATGAGAAATAGAAAAAAAAAAAAAAAAAAATTGCTGTTGTGCTTTTTTCATGTGAATAACTATAATTGATTTTTTCCTAGTATCTTCATTCACACCAATAGCCACTTGTTTGTTGCATAATGTATGGCTTTGCCAAATCATGTACTTCAAGTTCATTAGCTCTTGTGAGTAAACATTGTAGTACTTTTAGAATTCATGTTACTTGCACTAATTAGCCTTCGTCCTTATCACTCTTTCAACTACCCTTTGTTGCACCATTCTGTGGCCATTATCATGATCAATGAACCCACTGTTATTACACCTTGGTCTGTTCATTGAGACACTCCAGGAATTTAGGCCAAAGTTTGAGCAACATAATGAACAATTCACGAAGGTTCTAAAGTTGTTGGAAAAGAATCCTCTAAGGGAAGATCAAGATCAATCATCTAGGCAACTTTACAGGTGTCCATATTTTGTAGGGTCAGCCTCTGGACCATCCTGTAGTTTAGCCTATATATCCTTAAAGTCTATCTAAGTTTGAAGAAGCTAGTTTGATGAGATTTTCCATGTAGAGTATGGGCATAAAACTAGGCATCTTCCATGCCCATCTAGGCATATAATGAGGAGGATTTAAGAGATATCACTGAGAGGTAGATCCTAGTACTATCTTAGATTGGATGGAGCAAATGGAGGACTGTTTTGATGGTATTGCAAAAGAAGTGAGGAGAAAGTTCATTTTGTGAAAAAAAAAAATGTTGGCAAAATGTTTAGTAGAACATCGAGCACTTAGCCAAGGAGAAGGGGGGGGGGGGGTTTGGGGGTGGTTGCTATCACTCAATAGGATTTCATCAGACAAAGGTTTAAGGAGATAACCTTCTCAGTAATGAATTATTTATGCAACTCTTGAACCATATACAAAGCTTAATTGTGATTTGTTATATGAACCATTTTGAGGTGCTTCATAGTAGTATTGCGAAGGATACACATCACATAGCACTAGGTTTGTCAAAGTCTTCAAGTAGGAAATTGGGAGAGAGGTTGAGTTGTATTTTTTTCGTTGTTGAGGATGCTTATCAAAAAGTCCTTGCCTTGGAGAAGCACTAAAGGCTACTTTTCGTACAATCATTTAGGTGAGTCATGACAAGTTAGAATTTTTACCTAGTTTAGACAATCCAGACCATCATCCTGTTAGCTTCTAAGGAAAATACCGCTGGGACTCTAGAGGAGAATTGATGCATCACTCTTTCATTACATCTTTTAGTTATTTTCAAGGTAGTGGTTCTTCTATTTAATGTCATTTTTGGCATGTTGGAGGTCATATAGGTGTTCAAATATCCCATACAAGCAGGTATCTTTAGAGTGTGAGCTAGTTGGCCCCTATGAGAGTGAGAATAATGTTGTAGATGTCATTGAGTACTCTAGAGATGCGGGTTAGATAGTTGCTGCCTTTGAGGTTGATAATGCTTATGTTGGTGTTGTGGAGATGTGTTTTGTCAACTATTGTGGATAAAGAGGACTGATATCTTTCACACTTCCATTAAATGTTGATAGGTCTTGCAAGTTAGTCATGGGGATACTATAGTATGAAAGTTGTGGCCAAAGGTTGTAATGGTTTGGTTAAATCTTAAAGTAGAGCCGCACCGCTAGCCTTTTAGGGTTAGCTTGGGTTAATAGAACCACTTTATCATTCTCACAAATAGTGTCTACTATGATGTATTGTTACTTATGAATGTGGCTCATGCCTTGTATGGTGTCCTTGGTTGTGACGGTAGGGAGAATACCTATGCGTTTAGGTTAAGGTAAAGACCATAAATCTTAATCCTGCTAGACTCACCCTTAACAAATCTGGGAACAAAAATTCAGACCCAAAGTCCCCATGATGGAAAGGAATCCTAGACCCCAGGGTATTTGAAAAAGAGAGTTATGAGAGGGAAGTTCTTAATTGGTTATAAATTATCAGTTAACTCCACAATACTCAACTAACCAAATAAATAAGCATATATGTGTGTGTGTGTGTGTGCACGTCCTATGGTCAACTAAACTGCGTCATCACACATTATGCCTTAAGTAAAAAAAAAATGCAGAACAAACAAAGTTTAGTAGATGAATTTCCTGATTCTATGCCTAAGACATGTATGCTAAATAGGCAGCCTAAACGGCGGTGGCAGTCTTCCATCATGCTCCGTATGGTATTGTTATTTTTATTTACTTCTTCATTCTTAATTACTATTTTACAGTTACAAGCATTATCAATTTAATTATTTCAATAATTAGTTTTAATAATTGGTGCATAAGGGTTGTATTGCGTGTTATGTAATGGTTATAGGATGATATCTTGGAGTTGCCTCAATTCACAACTGTATAGGATGATAGTGTCCATCACAATACTGTATTGGTCATTACTGACCACTTATTGCATGTTGTAAGTACCTTCAATTTTGATTTTTGTATGTTTCACTGAATTTGGGCACTTGCAATGGAGGCCACAGTGCGCCAGTGAGGAAGAGCGAGTTAGTTACTATGGGGGGAAGTAGAAGGGGTAGGGATAGACCTAAAATAACTTGGAATGAGATAGTGAATAAGGATTTAATAGCCCTAAATTTGTTAAAAGAAATGGTACATGATCAAATAAATTGGCGGAAAAAGATTCATATAGCCGATTCCACCGAGTGGGACTTAAGGCTTGGTTTTGTTGTTGTTGTTGTTTGTTGTACACTGAATTTGGAGCCAAGGACATATTCTATTGCTATACATTTTATGTGATATTTGAAATATGAACATTTTATATTTTATGTTTCATTATATTTATGATTTCTTAGTTTAAATTTCACTTATGATTAAGGTAGTGTGTCTTCTTGTTGAAACCATGATAACAATCCATTATTTGTAATATATGTTATGTTAAGATCGATTAGGATTTACTAAAAATCATTTTAAGCATTAGTATATAGGATTTTGGGCTAAAAACATGTGAATCTTTGTTGTCTATATGCAACTTCTGTCAGTCCCACTTTTGGGATGTTGACTGTTGTGGCTTTTGTGCGACTTCTGTCATTCTTACTCCCCACCTCCAGGACTGCTGCAGTCTTTTTGCTACTTCCATTACTCACTGCCAATGAATATAGACTATTGTTGTCTCTGCGCTACTTTCCTCCCTCCCAACTGGTTGGATGTTGACCGCTGTTGGTCTTTGTGAGACTTCCATAACTCCCTGGCTTTGGATTGTCACACTTCTATCACTTCCCACTTTTGGGATGTCGTTGTGGTCTTTGCACCATTCCATCACTTCCCACTTTTGGGATGCTGACTGTTGTAGTCTCTGCACCACTTCCATTACTCTCCACTTTTAGGATGTTATGATATTTGTGAGAATTCCTTGACTCTCCGCCGCCTTTGGGACGTCAATTGTCATTATCTTTGGTGCCATTTCCATCACCCTCACCACTTTTGGGATGTCAGTTGTTGTGGTCTCTGCATCACTTCTATTACTTCCTACTTTTGGATTGTCAACCAAGGTCTTTACACAAAATTTCTCAAAATTTTCCTCCTTTTACTAGTAATATTCTTAGATTTTCCATATCTAAATCGAAATCAAAATTTCATCATTTTTTTAAGCCTTAAAAATTTTAGCAAAATGAAAAGCAAGTGTTGGTTTTATGTAAGTTGCAGTTTGAGAAATCATAAGGGGCTGAATTTATCTATCTTGTGGTTCAATATGTAATTATCCTCCGATAAAAGTGTTTTGTAGTCGTATGCTAATGTAGCTTCACCAGGTGCATTAATTATCTCTTTACCCATAATTGAGAACTTTTTGCATTTTCGAATCAGCTTTAAAGAAATCCAGGGTTGTTCAGTATTGTTTGTAGAAATTTGTTGATCTCCTTCATTTATGGACTTATTTTAATCATCTGGGCATTAAGCTACATAATTTGGGGAAGTCCGTAATTCTTTGTCTTTTGATGTGCTACTTCATGAGAATTTTTTGTTTATTATTTTTTTGAAAGTTAATTCAGATCCATGGACATCTTGTATGAGAGCTGATTATTAGTGCTTTCTAAGCAATCTTCAAAAAACTTAAGCTGATAAAGCATATTAGATGGTTTATGTAATAACTGAGACCCTCGGTGAAGATTGACATTTATTTTTATTTATTTTTATTTTTTATAATGAATTATGCAATTTATGAAATTTTCTTGTTCTACAAGAAGTGTCCCTGGGCTTTAGATCAACATAAATTTAACTATTAAGGCATCACTTAGCGATCTAAACTGACAGGCAAATTGGTCAAAGATAGCCTACTTCCATTCTGATTAGACAACCTCAGTTCTCTTAAAAGAAGATTATAGTAAAAACGAATATACTTGCAGAAATGTAAGACAAATCGCTCGCAACATTTATATGGTGAAAATAATGATTAATGCTTTAAATACTTCTTTCAATGTTGCAGATATGAAAGGCATCCGGATATGATACTAGTTGAGAAGGATTCATGGATTTCTGGCGAAGATGGCAGCTTTAGTATTTGGCCATTGGACTGGAAACAGAATGGGCACACATTTAAATTGCCTAAGTTGATCCTCCTTGCAACCAATATTAATACTGCCGAATTTGACAAGGCAAAAGCAGTAGGATTTTCTGATACGGTGATTGTGAAACCTTTGAGAGCAAGTATGGTGGCGGCTTGCCTTCAGCAAATACTGGGGATGGGTAACAAGAGGCAGCAAGGGAGAGAAATGGTTAATGGTTCTTTCCTTCAAAGCCTTCTTTCTGGCAAGAAAATATTAGTGGTTGATGACAACAGGGTGAACCGCAGAGTTGCTGCTGGTGCACTCAAGAAATATGGGGCTGATGTAGAGTGTGTTGATAGTGGCAAAGCTGCATTGGCCATGCTTCAGTTACCACACAGTTTTGATGCTTGCTTCATGGACATTCAGATGCCTGAAATGGATGGGTAAGTTTTAAACATTTCAATTGTTAATTCCTGAAATTCAATTTGTTCGATAAATCTTCTAAGACTTTTTCCCTACTTAATTGTTAGGTTCGCCATATCCCATGACTTTGCCATATGAACTGTTCTTTTTATTTTTTATAATCTACATTATGGATCTACTTTTTCTATTAAAACCAGGCCAGAACTTCATGAAATTTGAACAAATATTTAGAAAAATCATTCTCAAACAAAAAGTAGAATTATGAATTTTCCTTTGTTTTTGAGATCAACTCAGTATCCTAGCTTATCAGTAATTTAATTGGACATATTTCATTCTTGCTATTGAACAATTTTCAAATATCCAATTAATAGGGCATTATAAGATGTCTATAATTTTTTAGATGACTAACTAAGTTGCTTTTATAAGAAATGGTAAGGAAGATATGTGGAGAAAAGGTATAACCACCACCATGAACTCTCTATTCCAACTACTTAAGGGTACATGGGTCATTTTTCCGTATTCAGTTTGGTTGAAATCTATCCTTTTTATTTAATTGAATTTAATTAAATATTTTTAAATTTCCTGGTTCATGTTCTTTATCGTCCTATTGTCCTACTAGCAATTTCAACCACAATCAAATCATTATTCCTTATTCGTGCATCTAATGGTCTTTGTTGCACATCCCTAAACTTTCCTGAATGATTTTTTCTCACTTCAATGGTGCTATTTCTTATGTGGCTTTTTGTTCAAGGAATCAAGGCCAAAATGGAGTTGGAATTTAGGAATCAATTCTCATTCTGTTGTTTGGTTTATGTACATGAGGATGGAATCGTATTTTGGGCAGAATGCCGTCCTCGGGCCAAAATCTCCCTACTTTGTGAGGATGGGGGTACACAGTGTATGCAGCCCTTGCTGTTGATCCAAGGCTTGCCCTCTTTTGAGGGAGAATACTGATTCTACCATTTAGTAAAATGGTGATTTTGCCTCTCAGCCATGGGAATCACAGTTCTGTTCCTCCCTCTCTCTCAGATCTCTCTCTTTCAGGTGATTTCTCGCTGATGACAACACCTGTAGGATTAATCTACTAGTTTGCTGGTGATTTTGATACTCCTATGCCGCTGCAATTCCCAGATTCTTGCTTTGGTTGTCCAAAATTCTCTTTGTGCAATAGATTCTTCAATTTTGCCCCTTTTTTAGTATCCTTGTCAAGCCAGTGATTATCTTGCTTCAGATAGGAGTGATATACCTGGGACTCTGGAAAAAATCTCCTGTAGGATTCAGCTTCTGTTATTCCTCCCTGCATGACCTTGAAGAAGGCCTTGCTGATGGTAACAAATTCATGGCTAAGTTGATTGTAGAAGCTCGACTATATTTAGGGGTTTTTTGTTCATTGCTGCAATCTCATGCTTCACCTGTCCCATCATCCCCACCTTGATGTGGGCAGAGGCAGAGAGAATCAGAGAGATATGGTATGTGCTTGAAAGAGTATAGTGTAAGATCAAGCCACTAGTTTGCTGGTGATTTTGATCCTCCTATTCCGCTGCAGTTCCGGATTCTTGATCCTCAGTTGTCCAAAATTCTCATTGAGTGAGAGATTCTTCAAATTTTCCCCTTTTTCATTATCCTTGTCGAGCAAGTAATTATGTTGCTTCAGATAGAAGTGATATACCCTGTGACCCAAAAAATCTCTAGTAGGAATCAACTTTTGTTATTCCTCCCTTGACCACTGTGCACGACCTTGGAGAAGGCCTTTCTGCTGGGAACTAGTTTCCTGGCTAAGTAGATTGTAGAAGCTCGACTATGTTTAGGGGTTTTGTGTTCATTGCTGCAATCTCATGCTTCACCTGTCCCATCATCCCCACCTTGATGTGGGCAGAGGCAGAGAGAACCAGAGAGGTAGGATATGTGCTTCAAAGATTATAGTTTAATGATAAATTATATTACTATTTAATTTGGTAAATTAAGTTATAGCTTAAGTTTTTTATTTTTTATTTAAATTTATTCAGCCACCATTCTAGGATGCCAAATGTTGTTGGAAAGGAATTAGAATTGCTATTCTAACAATCATTTCACATGAATATCCAAACTTAGTAATTGGATTCTGACATTGATTCTATTCTTTCCTTGTTTCTCTTTGTATTATGCAAAGCGTATGTAGTGCTATATCCTTACATTGTCATTCATCCATCCTAAAATCCCTGCCTCTGCTCTACTATTCTTTGAGAATTTTTTTCCTTAATTGCCCATAACTTTAATTCATATAACATGGCCAGTCTTACAATTGTCTTACAAAAATTTCCAGTAATTCTATAGTAGGTAAATATCCGGCATATGAATTTATGGAATGATTATGACATGGATTCAAAAAGAACAAGTAGATAGTCAATAGGATATTTCATTTTGTTGGAGCATGGGATTTGGTTGATTGATTGGTTGCCTAACTAAAATCATATGGACATCAAGGGATGATCATAAAGGATAATGATGCTAGGAACATGAAAGTGTATTTTGAGCTATTGGTAAATGAAGCTTGAAGGGTTGGTATGAGGCAAATTGATGTCTTCACAAGTTTGAATTGCAAGTATGCTATCAAAGAACTTGGTTGATAGAGTGAGAAAAGGTTGGTCTAAGATAAGGAGGACGATTTTTGTCTATAAATTGTCATATTAGAAGTTTTGAAAAACATGGAAAAATAGGATTATGCAACTTTAGAAGTGAGCGAAGTTAATAACATAAAAAATGGAAACACAGGAAGTTTTTTTTTTAATTTTGAGAAGGATATACATATACTAGTCCATGAAACTGTTAAAGAGAATAATGTTACAAAAATTAGGAAAAGATATCAAGAAATAAGGAAGGAACTTTTGCATCTTGCTTGAGAGATTGAAATCTAGGTATCTCTTGCTAGTGAAAAAATAGTGAAAGGAGGAATGCAACTTGATCTAAATTTTAATTAGGGAAGTAGTTTATCCTTGGGGTTTGGCATTTTGCCCGTGTCTTTGTAAATAACCGCTTAATTGCAATATGACATTCTGTGTTCAATTTTCAAGTGATATGGTGCTTGTTTTAAAGTTATGGATAGAGGAGAGAAGAAGAGAAAAAAAGAAGAAAAGAAGAGAAAAAGAGGTGGCAGCTTTTCATGGAGCATGCGTCCTAGTCTGCCCTCTTATAGAGTAATAATAATGAAAAAGAATTGTGGACAAAAATACCCCCACTCACACAACCTAATTGGTAAAATAAAAAATTATGTTCCGAGAGTTGCCCACAACTTGGAGGTGCATAAGTGTCACTTAATCATACCTTGTTACAATCGTTACACAAGGTGCTGGCAGGCTTAAATAAAAGCTTTGTGAAAACATGCCTAACGGATCCACAAATATCTCAAAGGAAGTCTTGATGACCTTTTCAACACTACGTTCGTCACAAAATCACAATCAACTTCAATGTGCTATGTACTCTAACCAAATATTGGATTGAGAATAGTATAACTGGCTACTTGATTATCACCAATTATTTCTATTGGCTTTGTTCCCAAGAATCCCATCTTTGACATGAGAGACTTCAGCCATATAAGTGCCCTCATAGTATGAGCCGTAGCTCGATGTTCTGCTTTAGCACTAGATCTTGCTACAATAGTTGTTTCTTATCATGCCAGGTAACAAGATTATGTCCTTACAATATCAAGTAGTAGACCTTCAATCATCATGAAAGCAAGCCGATAAGTGTATCAATTGCACAGTTTCTATTACATAGATATATCAAACCTCTATTAGGAGAGCTTTTGAGATACTGCAAAATCTAACAAACAATATCCTAAATGTGGTTGTTTCAAATTTTTCATAAAATGACTTTCTACCCCCTTTGCAAAAGATATGTCACGTCTAGTGAGAGTCAATTAGATCAACTTTTTGACCAATTGCTTATATCGACGTTTATCTTCAAAGCTTGGTTAACATCCTTATAAAAATGAATGCTAGGATCCATAGGTTGACTCCCAACAAACTAGTTTCACTTAGCAAGCCCAAGGTATACTTTTGCCGAGATAGACTCTAATCCTTTCTTACACTCTGCAATCTTAATACCAAGAAAGCAACTATGCACATCCTTAATTTGAAATTTTTCTTGAAGTCACCGCTTAATATCTACAATCCTGTTGTGGTCACTGCCAAATGATGATGATATCACCAACATAAACTACTAAAAGTACCACCCTTGTGTCCTTCTTGTAGACAAAGACTGAACGATCAAAGTAGAACTAGATAAAGCAAAATATAGTGATCACTCTAAACTTAACAAACCAAGCTCGAGGAAACTATTTAAAACCATTTATAGCTTTATGCAACCTACATACTTTACCATCCTCTCATTAACATACCTAAGAGGTTGCTCCATGCATTTCTTCACATCTAACTAGTATAAGGGCGGCCTAAAATTTACTACCAATGAGATCAATATACAAACAAAATTTAGTTGGCAAGAAAGGTCGTCTCAATGTAATTAATACCATAGGTTTGGGTCTACCCCTTGGCAACTATAGATGGCCATTTTGACTAGGCTTATTTTTGGAGTCTCTATCTCTATTTTGATAAAAAGAGGTACTATGGGCTTATTTTGATCTTTTATTAATGAAATTACCAGAATGCCCCTAGCCCCATGTGGTTTCTTGGCATTCCTTGTGGCAATATAGGGTCATTTTGTTGAGATCTGATCAATTGACTGGTCAAACAAGGAAATTAATAAGTTTTTTCAGTCCTCTTCTAGATTTTCACAAGCATGTTTTGAGCCAATTTTGTACCTAGATTTTACCTTTTGAGCCCTCTATTGTTGAAATAGAGGGTTATCCCTAACCTAGACAGCATTTTCCTTGTGAGATAGGGGGTAGAGTTGTGCCTAAACGCTCCTTAGGACGAGGAGGCAAGCTCCTTGTTCTTTAAGGGGCATTTTTGGAAAGAAATAACTAAAAGTGAAACCCTAACTTTTAAAGCTCTATAATAAGGAAGCTAAGGGGAGGCATAAAGGGGAAAAGAAAAGGAAATAAGGTGGGGAAACACATTTAAGTGAAGGAGAGTTTGAGAAAAAGCATGTTGATTTGAAGAGAGGAGGCACGCTTGGGAAATGAATGTAGCAAGACTTGGCCTTGAAGTCTCTCTCTCTCTCCCCTCTGTTGAAGGCATGTTTCCTCTTCACACATGCACGCGCGCGCGCGCGCGCACACACACACACATAAAACATTTTTTACATTATCTTGCCTTAAATCTCATTGTTTGAGTATATGCTCTTGATAAAGATCACATCTTCACCATTAAAAATGTTCTTTTGCCATTTTGCTTGCATTATTATTGATAGACAAAGTGTCTGTGGGTTATTTAGGGAATGTGCTTAATCTTCACTTCTATGAAGATAAGTTGCAACTTTTTGGTGTCTTTTGCATCCAGTGGGTTGAGTTTTATGGAGTTTATTTGTTTAATGTCATATTCACCTTTAATTTTCTTCTTTCTTTTTGATCTTTATTAGATGTTCATTTTAAGAGGGAGTGAATCATTTATTCTTTGACCTAGGACAGCAGCCATGCCTGTTGTTTGATGAAGCAAACACCAAAGTAATAGTAGAGAGAGAGTAGAGAGGGGAAGAAAGACTAGAGTTAGAGAGATAAATTAGAAAGAAAAGGTGAAGATAGAGAGAGTAGTTTCTGACAAAATATATGAAACATATTCTATATATTTTTACAAGGATGAGTGGGTATATATAACAGAGAAACTTATCTATATTTGGCTATGCATATATCATGGCTAAATTTAATAGTTGACCCTATAATTGAGGGATTCTATAATTGAGGGATTTGTATCCAGAAAATCTCTCCTATAATCTCTCGAAGGACAACTCACGCCAACACTCCCCCTCAAGTTGGTGCATATAGATCTCTAATGCCCAACTTGCCAAGTGAGTTGTAGGAGCTCTTGCTGCATACAACTTTTGCAAGTATGTCTGCCAACTTGTCTTTGGACTTAACGAATGGAAATCGAACTGTCTTAGCCTCAAGATTTTGTTTGAAGTGTCGATCTACTTCGACATGTGTGGTCCGATCATGCTAGACTAGATTATGAGAAATGTCAATAACAACCTTGTTATCACAGAATAAGTCCATTTCGCAGCTTGGGGCAAAGCCAATTTCGGTTAATAGTCTTTGAAGCTAGAGAAGCTCACACAGACCCTTAGACATCCTATGAAACTCGGCTTTGGCACTTGATAAGTTCCCTCCAACAAACGTGAAATAGCCTGAGGTGGATTTTCTATCTGTAATATTCCCTTCCTAGTCAGCATCTGTATTACTTTCAACCCTTAAGTGATTGTTTCTTGAGAACATAAGTCCTTTTCCAAGGGAGGACTTTAGGTATTGAAGAATTCGAATCACCGCATTCATATGATCTTCACTTGGACAATGCATGAATTGACTTACTACACTCACTGCATAGGCGATGTTAGGTCATGTATGGGAGAGATAAACAAGTTTCCCAACCAATCTTTGGTACCTTCCTTGACACTTGGTCTGGGAATTCTCCAAGCTTGTGATTTTGGATTATTGGTGTATCTGCAAGCTTACAATCCAGTAATCCAACTTCTGATAATAAATCTAAGATATATTTTCATTGGGAAAGGAATATGCCTCGCTTCGACCTAGCAACTTCAATTCCCAAAAAATATTTGAGTCCTCCTAGGTTTTTCATCTCAAATTTTGTCGCCAATTGCTCTTAAAGTCTTGCTATATCTTTTGGATCATCTCCTGTAATGATCATATCGTCTACATAGATTATCAAAGTTGTTATCTTGCCCCGTTGACGCTTTAAGAATAGCGTATGATCAGAGTTGCTTTGTTGAAAACCATATATCCTCATTGCCAAGCTCAATCGTCCAAACCATGCTCTAGGAGATTGCTTCAAGCCGTACAAAGTTCGTTGTAGCTTGCACACAATCTTAGGTTCAGAGTTTGCCATATATCTTGGAGGAACATCCATGTATATTTCTTTTTCAAGATCTCATTGGAGAAAGGTGTTTTTAACATCAAACTGGTGCAATGGCCAATCAAGGTTTGCTGCAATAGATAGCAAAACCTTGATAGTACTTAACTTGGCCACCGATGAGAAGGTCTCTTGATAGTCTATGCCATATGTCTACGGATAGCCTTTTGCTACCAGTCTTACTTTGTACCGTTCAACTAATCCATCAGCTTTGTACTTGATGGAGATTACCCATTTACACCCCACTGTTTTTTTTACCTTCAGGTAGGGGAACAAGAATCCACATCTCATTTTTTTGTAATGCCTCCATTTCTTCCTTCATAACTTGAACCCACCCTTCAGAGCCTCATCAACACTTGTGGGAATATTGTGTGAGGAGAGTTCATTCACAAAGTTCTTGGGGGATTCAGACAGCTCCTTCGTAGAGACTTAATTGGCAATAAGATATTTCGATCTTTGTTTCTCCATTTCTGGAGAATATTAGTTCGGTGGTTTGCTTCGATTGTGCCTAAAAGGTAATTCATAGCCAACAAAAGTATCCACATCATTAGAAATGTGAGATGTGATAGGAGAGCTTACCTCAATGATATTCTCAGGAGATGGGTCGTTGGATACTGAGGAGTGGGGGGGGGGGGGTACTGCTACTTCAGCTTCTAGAGATGTCGGCTCTAGATTAGGTTCCTCAATGATCGATTGAGGAGCATTAGGCTCTGTATAAGTGTCCTTGAACCAGTCAAATGTCAACCAATTCAACTCTTCCTTTCGTGTCTCCCCCTGAAGAGAAGAATTGGATGTGGTAGGAGAGTAGAAGGTGTTGTATTCAAGGAACGTATGTGACATCCATAGTCACACAGCTACGCCTAGTAGTTGGATCGTAGCAGCGGTACCCTTTTTGATGTACAATGTATCCTATAAAGAGACATTGAATGGCACAAGGATCAAGTTTCATGTGCCGGTTCTTGTGGAGGTGAACGAATGTAACACAACCAAAGATTCGAGGTGGAATTATTAGCACCATGGGCCAATGAAACATAGGTTGACAAGGCCTGTTGCGGAGTCTTAAACTCAAGGACTTTGGAGGGGCATGCGGTTAATGAGTGGACGGCCGTGGCAACAGCAGCAGCCCAGTGGTGGCTAGGCACGTGAACTCCAAGTAAAAGAGCTCGAGCAGTTTCAAGGATGTGGCGATTTTTGCGCTTTGCAATGCCATTTTGCCGAGGATTCTGGGGGCATGAGGTCTCATGAATTAGTCCATGGTGTTGGAAATAATCATGGAATTGTTGATTCACATATTCTCCACCATTATCAGATCGAAGGATTCGAATCTTAGTGGAGAACTGAGTTTGAATCATTTTATGAAAGGATTGAAATACATGGAAGACCTCATCTTTATGTTTCAATATGTAAATCCAAGTCATTTGAGTGCAATCATCAACAAATATCACAAACCAGCAGAAACCAGACATAGTAGATTTTGGGGAAGGACCCCATACATCAGAGTGAATTATAGCAAAAGGAATGTCACTCTTATTCATACTTAACGAATAAGTGACTTGATGACTTTTAGCTAAAATGTAAGCATCACATTTAATGTCCAAAATTGACAAATTCGAAAATAAATCAGGAAAGACATGTTTTAAATAACCAAACGAAGGATGGCCTAACTGACGGTGCCAGAGCCAAATCTATTCTATTTTGAGGTCACTCGGGCGGTGCATGTGATGTGCTTGGCCGACACTGAAATCTTCCATGTAATAGAGCCCCCCCTCTTAGTACCATGCCCAATGATCTCCTTGGTGAGAATATCCCGAATAAGACAAAATGTCGGATAAATGAGCACAACACAATTCAGGTCTTTAGTAACTTGACTCACGGATAGTAACTTGTGAGAAAGAGAAGGCACAAGTAGGGTACTAGAAAGTGGTAGGGCTAGTGACAACTCACAATCCCAGCCCCTATTACCGAAGAGATGATTCCATTAGCATTGGCAATGCTAGTTTGCCGAGGAGGGGAGTGTTAAGAAAAATCATTTGCATCAAACGTCATATGGTCCTTTGCTCCGGAATCAAGTATCCAAGCGCTGCAGTTAGCCTCTTTGTTAGAACTAAGGAGAGCATTACCTGGGTTAGAATTTGAACTCTAAGCTGGAATGAGGGAAAGATGTTTTTCTGTTGCATCCACCGCAGCCTTGCCCGTGCCTTCATCATTCCCAATTGCATCACGACGCTTCCTGGTCTAGAGGTCATGCCACCAATTGGGATACCCGTGTAGCTTGAAGCAGGCTCACGGGTATGCTTTGTATTCCCACAGTGAGAGCATTTAGTTTTGTAAAGAATGAGAATGAATCAATTGTGTATTCTTTACATACTCGGGTCCCTATTTAACATGTACACAGAGAATATAATATGGAAAAATAGAAGAGGACACAACTTGCAGTTGAGATGTGTAGTTTAGCTTCAGTGGGGGGTCTCAATTTATAACCTCTGGCTTGTGGTAAGATCTCATGGTAGGTGGTGGTGGCTCACCCACCATGGTAGGTGGCCGTTATTCACCAACCGTGGCCGTCGTTCACACTGTAGGGATTTCTACACTCCCC